>NW_007733344.1:60091-61845 GCF_000696425.1 Galeopterus variegatus | reverse complement strand
GATCGCAACCCTCGGTGTCACGCCCGCACCAGGGACCGGCAACGGGATCGCAACCCTTGGTGTTGCACCCGCACCTCGCTCAGCCAGTGAGCGGGAACTGGTCTCCACATGGGATCCGAACCCTCGGCGGGAGCGCCACCGCACTCCCAAGCAGCGCACTCTCCAGTGTGCCACCAGGCCGGCCCTGTCATTGTGCTTTTGACTTGCATTTCCCTAATGATTAGTGATGTCAAACATCTTTTGTCCTAGAGTGTTGATTGGGTGCAATGGCTTTGTTCGGGATGGGTGCAATAGTGTGTAGACTATAGTTTTTTCAGCTGTAATCCACTTTTGCTATGTCTGCAAGTGACTCAGCAGCCTATGCTTGAGAGGTTTGTGGTGGTGATGGCACATCTTTGCCAAGGGAGGATTTGCTGGGTTGATACACAGGCTGGCGGTGTGCACATGCTCCCTCTGAGTCAGTTTTCTTGGGAGCTGGCTCACTGGGGATGTGGTGGCTAGATTGATTTTCAGGTTGGAGGTGAGCATATATGGTGGTTTAGGGTTTCCAGGACTGGTTTGCCAGTGGCAGGGTCACTGTGCTGCTTCTCTGACCAGGGATGGGCCCAACAGGGGCACATTAGCCAGGCTGTTTCTCACTCAGATGCATGTGCATGCAATGCCACAAAGATTCAGAGGCAGGTCTTCCAGGAATGTGACAGCTGAGCTGCTTCTCTGAGCCAGGGGTGTGTGTGTGTGCTTTGGCTTGACTAGGTGGGTGCAGGTCTGCTGGTGGCCCACTGTAGTGCCACTTCTTGGTGCCAGATGCAAGGTTGTGCTTCCCTTGGTCTGCCAAGAGTGGGGCTGCTTAGCTATTTCTCCGGCAGTGGGCAAGGCTGCTAGGCTGGACTGTTCGGGATGGAACTACCTGGTGGGGAGGGCACAGATGTACTTTATTTCCATAGGCCTGATAGTGTATTTGTTAGGATAGAGACCAATGAGATGTTTTTCTGGGTTGGGGATTCAGGTGCACAGAACTCAGTCAGCTGGTGGGAGTAGGAGGTAGGGGTTGGAAGTGGGGCAGTCCACCTGAGGCCAGTCTGTTTGTCTGATCTCTGGCCAGGGACATGGGGGTGCATCAGTTCAGCAGTTCTAGGGCTGGCTTCCCAGACTGTAGAACTAGAGTAATAGTGAGCCCAGGATTCAAGCCACCGGGATCGGGGTCCTGTAGCCTCTCCTGTGAGTGTGCTAGGAGGAATGTGGAGCCTTAAGGAGAAGTGCAGTGGCTACTGGCAGTAAGGCAAGTTGAGTTCCAGCTCTGGCTCCAAGATGGTGTTGTACCGTATTGGCTTGGGTCTCAAGGGGTGGGGTGGGCGGGCACAGTATGTGTCCTGTTCTACAGCAATGTATTGTGTGTATTCTAGCAACTCCTCATATTTGGCTCCTGGCTTTTCCTGCAAAAGGATCTGCAGGTCTCTGTGGTGAGGACAGGGGTTGGTGTGGGTCTTCTGCCTACCTTTTTGCCACAAGGGAAAATTCCTCTGATGCCATCCCAGTGGCAGAGACATGGTAGCTGAGGCCACGTGCCTCTCTCTCCTCTCTATGCTGAAATCCTGAGCTTTTGTGCTCCACAGAGATCTCACCAAACTCCTGCTGCACTCCTACACTCTGCCACAAAGTCTCCTGTCAGTATTCAGCTGTCTGTTAGTTCTGATCTTTTTCTGTGGGAAGAATGCACCACAGACACCTATAGTCTGCCATCTTGCCCCTAATTA
>NW_007733344.1:55745-59326 GCF_000696425.1 Galeopterus variegatus | reverse complement strand
TTCTAACTCCATTTACATGCTATTCATTTAGTCAGGGCTCCTGCTTCCTACTATCTTCCATTTGTCTTAAAGGAGATGTGAATTTCCTTGGGTAAACTACCTTGGCCAGGGGTAGTTTCCCAGGGGGAAGGGGAACTCTGCTTTGTACAGGGAGAGGGGATAGGTCTATGTGCCATATTTACCTTACACACTTACTTTACAAAATCCCATTCTAGCTCCATTTTACAGATTTTAAAAACCTGAAATGTAGAGAGGAGAAAAACTTACCCAAGTTCACAAAGAAAGTGGTAAAACTAAGATTCAAATCCAGGTCTCTCAAATTCCTAAGAAAGCACTCTTAATGACCATGCAATTTGGGTACACCTGACACCTGACGGTAGCATACGGTGGCCTTTGCTGTAACTTCTCAAAATATGAAGGACTCTGGTCTTGCTGATGACCCCATCTCTGAGAAGTAGTCTACAATTTTGGCAAGATCCAGATTCAAGTTTCTTAACCAGGCTGCGTGGTCTGCCTAGGGTATCCCTGAATGGGTTTCCAGTTGCCCGTAACCTCTGAAATAGAATAAATTGTTGTGTGTAGAGTATAATTTTATCTTTGAACTTATCATTTGTAAGCAATGTCTGATGAGATAATGGAGTAAGTGCAAGGGCAGAGGAAATACATGCAATATGCATACCTAACATTCACAAATAGCATTTGCTATGCCCCATAAACACAGAATTCTGGTGGATCCATGATGTGGGAGTTCAGCAAGACTCAAAGTGAGTACAAGGTAAGCATATTATGGAAACTACTGACTTCCATAGAGTGTTGGTAGATATGCACAGATCAAGAAGTAAAATAAAAATCATTGATTTATTTTTATAAAATATTTCCATTGTTCTGGTAAACATGAAGTGCATATGCATAAATGAGCTACAAAAAATGAATTGTGTAATGTTGGTGACTCAGCATAAAAGTTAAATGCTCTAATATTTGCATTTAAAACTGGCATTGTACAATATAAAGATGAACAATAAAATTCATGCACCAGGACAAGGAGAGAGAGAGAAAGAGAGAGAGAGAGAGAGCACAATAAAAAGCAAAAAGTTTTATATTTTAATAAATACCCTTAATAGATCTACAACATAACCAGCGCCATTTTAGACAAGCCCAAGTACAAAATGGTGCTGTCCACCTCCCCTCCCCCATTCCCTTTTACAAGAAGCCTCATGGTTTCAGAGAAAATGAAATTTTCAGCATTTCCGCATGTGCAGAACTCTCCATTCCCATGACCTAACTCAATCCCCACCCTGGAATTACATCATCTAGCTCTTGGCGCCAACATACCAATATAAGCCCCCACCACCCTAGGTTAGCTGCTGTCCCCCATTTTCAGGGCAGCCCTGGGCTGCCCCCAACTTTGGGCACAGCCCAGCAGATTCTTTTCCTTTAATAAGGCTTGAACAGTACCCAGTGTCTCAGCTCACTTTCTTTCAACGCTTACTGACATTTTTTCCCTACTTTTAGAACAAGGGGCCTACATTTTCATTTTATGCTGGGCCCCACAAATTATGTAGATAGTTCTATTTTCAACAAGACTCCCAGTGACTCTGATATAAAGCCAGGTCTGAGAGCTACTTAGAGAAGATGACCTTTTAAGGCTCCTGTCGAGGCCTAGATGTTGCAGGAGTAGGAGTATGGAATGGGCAGATGCTGCCCTCCAGTGCCTCTCGATGCCATCTACAGATACTCACTACACTTCTGTGTCAGCTCTGGTGGTCTTGTTGCCTCACTCTACTCTGGGGCTTGATGTCAAAGCCCCTGGAAATTCTAGCTCTTGGGCATTAAGCAAAGATGCTCATGTATAAAAAGTGTTTGGCAGCAATGATGCATCTCCATCCCCAGCACCTTGGTAGCCATAAACAGTTTCCTGAAGAAATTCTATTACAATAATTGTAATTTAATTGTGGCACTGCAGCACTGTAATGGAAACAGGTTCTGGCTTAAGCAAGTTTTCTAGTGTTAAATAAAAATTATTGGAATCCATTATTTTGGACAAAGTTCCTGCACTAGGCCAAACAGACCAGATTAAAAATCAAAATGGAGTCACCCCTGCTAAATTCCATGTCATTTAGATTGTGGTCTGACCTTCACAGAAGTCAGGAGAAAGAGATAACAGCTAATTTTCCAAACAGGCCAGTTTTACTCTTCAATAGGTATGATAATGAAGTTCTCTCTGCTTCAATTCTTACCCAAAAGAGATTGCCTGAAGTAACTTGATGTTAATTGGTCAGTTATTTTTCTATTGTTGTCTTCCTGTACCCTCTTTGCAAGGAGAGCAACTTTGAAATGACCAATCTGCTTTTTGTTCTTCTCCTTTCTACTGGCTTTTTCTATCTATAAAATCAAGCTCCTCTGCTGGGCTCATTGGAACACTCATTCTATTTTATGGAATAACCTATTGCCTGATTTGGGGATCACAGTAAAGCCAATTGAGATGTTTAACTAAATTTGTCATGGTTTTGTTCTTTGACACTAGAAACAAATGAATAAGAATCCTTTACAGTCGTGAAGCTCTCCAGAGTACACAGAGGCTTTTCATGGACTTCATCTCTCTTCTTTGCTCTTCACTCTAAACTATGAGGCAGGAAGGGCAAACACGATGAGCCATACGCACATCATTAAGAATGACAGACTTAGCTGTGTTCATTACATCAATGTACCTGAAAGAAAGTGAGCCAAGATGCCGGGTACCATTCAAGCTTTATTAAAGAAAGGAAAGAAATCTGCCAGACTGTACTGAAAATGGAGGACAGCCCAGGGCTGCCCTGAAAATGGGGGACAGCACCCAGTGTGGGGATGGTAGAGCTTATATGGGTATGTTGGTGCCAAGAGCTGGGTGATATATCTCCGGGGTGGGGATTGAGTTAGATCATGGGGATGGAGAGTTCTGCACATGCAGAAACACCGAAAGTTTCATTTTCTCCAAAACCATGAGGCTTCTTGTAAAAGAGAATGGGGGAGGAGAGGTGAGGAGGTAGATGGTGCCATTTTGTACTTGGGCTTGTCTAAAATGGCACTGGTTATGTTGCAGATCTATTAGTGCTCTTGTCGGTGAAGACAGTGATCACACTGTCCTATCCACAAGCACCCTCCATCAGTGAGAATCAAATCAGTAAATAAACCTATGTTAAAGGCCTACTCTGTAAAAAAGCATAAGACCTTCTTGGGCCCAGCACTTGGCTCTACCTCCTCAGCTCTGAGACAGAAGGGTAAGTAAGAGCTGGGCAAGTTGCTGGAGAGGAGTTTGCAGTAAATGGTTAATGGTTTGGCGGGATGACAGTGGCTGTGGGTTATCTGTAAGGTAAATAGTGCACTGGCTGGAGCAGGCCTGAGGCTTGCAGAATGTGGTGATTTTGCCTGGGGCAAGAGGTCAGGATAACATGAGACCAAGCACTGTTGCAGCAGCATAGAGGGCAGCAGCTGCTGCAGGAAGCAAGAGCTGGGTGGGTGGGAGATACAGTGTTCTGTTCACCTCTTTTCCATCCTATTGGTGAGGGAGAGGGTCCCACTCTTGGGTTCTGGGGATGGCTGAA
>NW_007733344.1:31955-54710 GCF_000696425.1 Galeopterus variegatus | reverse complement strand
CTCTTTTCCATCCTATTGGTGAGGGAGAGGGTCCCACTCTTGGGTTCTGGGGATGGCTGAACACAATACACCCGTCGAAGCAAAACAGTTCAGTCTGTAAGGAAATTTAAATCAGGCTTTTTATTAGATTTGTAAATTGGGGGAGACTACCTCTCAGCATAAGAAGTAAGTCTGCCCAACAAGCAGACGTAAGGAGGTTTTGTAGTGAAAGTTCAAGAATTCTAAGCAGTAAAACAAATTTCAAACATTGNGGCACAATTCTCCACCCTGGTTGCATAGCTTCCACATTAGCATAATGCCCCTCCTTGATTATATCAGTCAGCCCTTGCACCCCATATAAGCTCTACCACCCCCACACTGGGTGCTGTCCCCCATTTTGAGGGCAGCCCTGGACTGCCCGTCACTTTGAGCACAGCCTGGCAGATTCTTTTCCTTAAAGCTTGAATGGTACCTGGCATCTCAGCTCACTTTCTTTCACAGAACTTTTACAATTTTTATGGCTACTCTAAACTACTGAACTCCTAAGTAATTCCCATTTGTTTAAAATACAGTAGGTTAACAACCATCCTGTTCTCCCAGGGCTTCTCTAAACTACGCTTTGCTTATCTAAGCAATGGATATCTTGGTGATAACAAACTTCTGAGAAAAGGGTCTGTTTGTCAAGCAGTAAATTCTAATGAAGGGTCAGCTTCTTGCCTAGAAGAGAGAAAGTCAAATTAAGTTTAAAAAAGTGGAGCCATGTGGTTCTTTTTATTCTACTTTTCTGGCCTCGTTCCCTCTTCATCACACCTGACACTGGACAGAGGAGATTAACAGCAGTTTATTAGCTGCTTATATTCACGGCCCAGGGGAGGACACTGCACGCTATGCAGGGCGTCATGGGGTTGCACTCAGGAGTAGACCGAAGAAACAGCAGCTGTGGGAAGCAGGCTTTGTAGTAACAAGATGAAGTGACCCTTGGTTCCTGAGGGAAGGTGTGATTGGCTCACTTGAATAATTCCATGGGTCTGGTGCAGCTGGTCCAGCTGATAGGGGAACTAGCAAGGTGGGGAGACTTTCCTGCTGGGTGGAGGCATATCTGGCCAGAGCCAGTGAACTCATGGTTAGGGCTTTGGGGCCCTGTGATGCTCCAAGATGTCAAGGCAGCACATAAAATTTTAGGTCTAACAATACACATAGGGCAGCAATCAAATATTAAGCTACTTTGTAGGCATCCTGACCTGCTATTAAAAAGCTTACATGAGCTGCTTTTTACTTGTATATTCACCTTATTTGATTTTTGTTAACCTATCATTCAGTACTTTTTGGTAGAAAAAGTCTTCTTTTTCTTGTATTATGGAATTTTCAAACTTGAGAAAGTTGTTGAAAAAGCTCCAATCTATCCCATGCTCAGGTGAGAGTGTTTCTATTATCTTAAATGTAAGGATCTATTTTGTTGTGAAAATAAAATAAGAACTTTTAAGAATAACACATACTAATTTATTTTTATCTTAAATCATTTTCCATATAGTCTGTCTTAAGCTTGGGGCGGAGGGGGGGAGCCTCATGTTAACGGGTTTTTTTATAACAGCTTTATTGAAATATAATTCACATATATAATTCACCCATTTAAAGTATAAATTCAGTGAGTTTTAGTATATTCACAGAGTTATGCAACCATCACCACTATCAATTTTAGGACATTTTTAGAACTTCCTCCAAAAACTCAATACCCTTTAACCATCACCCCCTAAGCTTCCCATCTGCCAATCTTAGACATTCACTAGTCTACGTTCTGTTTCTATAGATTCTCCTATTCTGGACATTTGATATAAATGGAATTATACAATATAGGTCTTTTGTCACTAGCTTCTTTCACAAAGCATGTTTTAAAGGTTCATCCATATTGTAGCATATATCAATACTTTATCCATTTTTTAATTGACTGAAAAATACTCAATTGTATGGATATACAACATTTTGCTTATTGATTCATCAGGTGATGGACATTAGGGTTTTTCCATCTTTTGGTTACTATGAGTAATGCTGCTACGAACAAACGTTCATGTACAAATTTTTGTGTGGACATGTTTTCATTTCTCTTTGAGTCTATGCCTAAAGTGGAATTGCTAGATCATATGGTAATTCTGTATTCAATCTTTTGAAAAACTGTCAGACTTGGCTGCACCATTTTACATCTACCAGCATTGTGTGAGGGTTCCAATTTCTTCGTATCCTCACCAACTCTATTTATTATCTGTCTTTTTGATTAAAGCCATCAGAGTGAATATAAAGTGGTATCTCACTCTAGTCCTGATTTGCATTTCCCTGGTGACTAATGACGTTGAGCATCTTTTCATGTGTTTATTGGCCATTTGTACATTTTTGAAAAATGTTTATTCACATCCTTTGCCCATTTTTGGATTGGGTTGTTTGTCCTTTTGTCGCTGAGTTGTAGGAGTTCTTTATATATGGAAAAATAGAATTGAAAGGTGTGGCTGGCTGGTTGGCTCAGTTGATTAGAGCTCAATGTTACAACACCAAGGTCAAAGGGTCCGTGTACTGGCCAGACACCAAATGAAGAAAGAAAGAAAGAAAGATAATACCAACTTTTCCATAAACTTTTTGAACTACCCTCATATTCTGGATACTAGACGCTTCTCAGATATATGATTTGCAAATATTTTCTTCTATTCTTTTGGTTGTTTTTCACTCTCTTGATAGTGTCCTCTGATGCACAAGTTTTCAGTTTTAATAAAGTTCAATTTCTCTGTTTTATCCTTATTAGTTTGTGTGTTTAGTGGCATATCTTTTTTTAAAGTTGCCATATCCAAGGTAATGAAGAATGAAAAATGTGGTGGGGGGAGAAGGGGTCCAAATTCATTCTTTTGTGGATAACCTGTTGTCCTAGCACCATTTGTTGAAAAGCTATTCTTTTCTTCATTGTAGTGTTTTGGCACTCCTGTCAAAAATCAATTGGCCAGGGCCGGCCCGGTGGCGCACTGCTACAGTGCGCCGCTTGGGAAGCGCGGTGGCGCTCCCGCCGAGGGTTCGGATCCCACATACAGACCGGTTCCCGCTCACTGGCTGAGCGAGGGGCGGGCGCAGCACCGAGGGTTGNAACTACGCTTTGCTTATCTAAGCAATGGATATCTTGGTGATAACAAACTTCTGAGAAAAGGGTCTGTTTGTCAAGCAGTAAATTCTAATGAAGGGTCAGCTTCTTGCCTAGAAGAGAGAAAGTCAAATTAAGTTTAAAAAAGTGGAGCCATGTGGTTCTTTTTATTCTACTTTTCTGGCCTCGTTCCCTCTTCATCACACCTGAATCTGTTTGTCAAGCAGTAAATTCTAATGAAGGGTCAGCTTCTTGCCTAGAAGAGAGAAAGTCAAATTAAGTTTAAAAAAATGGAGCCATGTGGTTCTTTTTATTCTACTTTTCTGGCCTCGTTCCCTCTTCATCACACCTGACACTGGACAGAGGAGATTAACAGCAGTTTATTAGCTGCTTATATTCACGGCCCAGGGGAGGACACTGCACGCTATGCAGGGCGTCATGGGGTTGCACTCAGGAGTAGACCGAAGAAACAGCAGCTGTGGGAAGCAGGCTTTGTAGTAACAAGATGAAGTGACCCTTGGTTCCTGAGGGAAGGTGTGATTGGCTCACTTGAATAATTCCATGGGTCTGGTGCAGCTGGTCCAGCTGATAGGGGAACTAGCAAGGTGGGGAGACTTTCCTGCTGGGTGGAGGCATATCTGGCCAGAGCCAGTGAACTCATGGTTAGGGCTTTGGGGCCCTGTGATGCTCCAAGATGTCAAGGCAGCACATAAAATTTTAGGTCTAACAATACACATAGGGCAGCAATCAAATATTAAGCTACTTTGTAGGCATCCTGACCTGCTATTAAAAAGCTTACATGAGCTGCTTTTTACTTGTATATTCACCTTATTTGATTTTTGTTAACCTATCATTCAGTACTTTTTGGTAGAAAAAGTCTTCTTTTTCTTGTATTATGGAATTTTCAAACTTGAGAAAGTTGTTGAAAAAGCTCCAATCTATCCCATGCTCAGGTGAGAGTGTTTCTATTATCTTAAATGTAAGGATCTATTTTGTTGTGAAAATAAAATAAGAACTTTTAAGAATAACACATACTAATTTATTTTTATCTTAAATCATTTTCCATATAGTCTGTCTTAAGCTTGGGGCGGAGGGGGGGAGCCTCATGTTAACGGGTTTTTTTATAACAGCTTTATTGAAATATAATTCACATATATAATTCACCCATTTAAAGTATAAATTCAGTGAGTTTTAGTATATTCACAGAGTTATGCAACCATCACCACTATCAATTTTAGGACATTTTTAGAACTTCCTCCAAAAACTCAATACCCTTTAACCATCACCCCCTAAGCTTCCCATCTGCCAATCTTAGACATTCACTAGTCTACGTTCTGTTTCTATAGATTCTCCTATTCTGGACATTTGATATAAATGGAATTATACAATATAGGTCTTTTGTCACTAGCTTCTTTCACAAAGCATGTTTTAAAGGTTCATCCATATTGTAGCATATATCAATACTTTATCCATTTTTTAATTGACTGAAAAATACTCAATTGTATGGATATACAACATTTTGCTTATTGATTCATCAGGTGATGGACATTAGGGTTTTTCCATCTTTTGGTTACTATGAGTAATGCTGCTACGAACAAACGTTCATGTACAAATTTTTGTGTGGACATGTTTTCATTTCTCTTTGAGTCTATGCCTAAAGTGGAATTGCTAGATCATATGGTAATTCTGTATTCAATCTTTTGAAAAACTGTCAGACTTGGCTGCACCATTTTACATCTACCAGCATTGTGTGAGGGTTCCAATTTCTTCGTATCCTCACCAACTCTATTTATTATCTGTCTTTTTGATTAAAGCCATCAGAGTGAATATAAAGTGGTATCTCACTCTAGTCCTGATTTGCATTTCCCTGGTGACTAATGACGTTGAGCATCTTTTCATGTGTTTATTGGCCATTTGTACATTTTTGAAAAATGTTTATTCACATCCTTTGCCCATTTTTGGATTGGGTTGTTTGTCCTTTTGTCGCTGAGTTGTAGGAGTTCTTTATATATGGAAAAATAGAATTGAAAGGTGTGGCTGGCTGGTTGGCTCAGTTGATTAGAGCTCAATGTTACAACACCAAGGTCAAAGGGTCCGTGTACTGGCCAGACACCAAATGAAGAAAGAAAGAAAGAAAGATAATACCAACTTTTCCATAAACTTTTTGAACTACCCTCATATTCTGGATACTAGACGCTTCTCAGATATATGATTTGCAAATATTTTCTTCTATTCTTTTGGTTGTTTTTCACTCTCTTGATAGTGTCCTCTGATGCACAAGTTTTCAGTTTTAATAAAGTTCAATTTCTCTGTTTTATCCTTATTAGTTTGTGTGTTTAGTGGCATATCTTTTTTTAAAGTTGCCATATCCAAGGTAATGAAGAATGAAAAATGTGGTGGGGGGAGAAGGGGTCCAAATTCATTCTTTTGTGGATAACCTGTTGTCCTAGCACCATTTGTTGAAAAGCTATTCTTTTCTTCATTGTAGTGTTTTGGCACTCCTGTCAAAAATCAATTGGCCAGGGCCGGCCCGGTGGCGCACTGCTACAGTGCGCCGCTTGGGAAGCGCGGTGGCGCTCCCGCCGAGGGTTCGGATCCCACATACAGACCGGTTCCCGCTCACTGGCTGAGCGAGGGGCGGGCGCAGCACCGAGGGTTGCGATCCCGTTGCCGGTCCCGGTCCGGTACAGGCGCAACACTGAGGGTTGCGGTCTGTTGCCGGACACGAAAAAAGACAAAAAAAAGGAAAAAAAAAATCAATTGGCCATATATGTGAGGGTTATTTCTGGATTCTCATTCTATTCCATTGATAAATACAAGGGGTCTTCGAAGAGTTTATAGAAAGATACACATTATCTTTTAATTCAATTTTTCCACAAACTTTTTGAAGTATCATTGTATGTCTATCCTCATGCCAGTATCACACTGTCCTGATTTCTGTAGTATCATAGAGTTAAAATAAAAACTTTAGATGAATTGAATTTAACAGAGTTTAATTGAGCAAAGAACAATTCGTGAATCAGGCAGCCCTTAGAAGTTAGAAGACTTTGAGAGAGCTCCACTTCACAACATGGGCAGGCAGCATTTATGGATGGAAACGGGAAGTGAGGTACAGAAACAGCTTGATTGGTTACAGCTTGGTGCTTGCCTCATTTGAACACGGTCTGATCAGTTGGCCACGATTGACTAAAGCTAGGTTTCTGTGATTGGCTGAGACTCAGCTATTTGTTACAAAAATATACTCCTAAATCAGACTTTCAGATAGTTTACATACTAAGTCATATTGCAGTTCGTTACGTAAGGACACAAAGTACGGAGGCATCCTCAGGCCAAATTTAGTTTAAAACAGTAATAAGTTTTGAAAGCAGGAAGTGTGAGTCCTCCAACTATCTTCTTTTTCAAGATTATTTGGATTCTTCTAGGTCCCTTGAATTTCATTGTGAATTTTAGGATCAGCTTTTGAATTTTTTTGAAAAGCAGCCAGCTGGGACTCTGATAGGAATTATGTTAAATTTGCAGGCCAATTTGGCGAGTACTGCCACTTTAGTAATATTAAATCTTCCAATCTGCAAACATGGATATCTTTCCATTTATTTAGATCCTTTTAAATTTCTCTCAACAATGTTCTCTTGAAAGAGCATAAGTTTTGTACATTTTTAAATTGAAACATAATTGAATATACATACTTGTGGGGTACAGAGTTGAATATCAATACCTGTGTACGGGGCCGGCCCGGTGGCGCACTGGATAGTGCGCTGCTTGGGAAGCGCGGCGGCGCTCCCGCCCGAGGGTTCGGATCCCACATACAGACCGGTTCCCACTCACTGGCTGAGCGAGGTGCGGGAGCAACACCGAGGGTTGCAATCCCGTTGCCGGTCCCCGGTCCGGTACGGGGGCAACACTGAGGGTTGCGATCCATTGCCGGACACGGAAAAAAGACAAAAAAAGACAAAAAAAAAAAAAAATACCTGTGTACAACATGTGATGATCAAGTCAGTATAATTATGTATGTCTGTCATTACAAAATATGTAATTCCTTGTGTGCATTAACAAATTTCTTGTTAATCCCCTTCCCTTCCCCCTTTCCCACCTCAAGTTCTATTCTTTCCTTCTGGAAATTCAATGTATTATTGTGATTGTTGTTTCTCTCTCTCTCTCTCTCTCTCTCTCTCTCTCACTGCTGCTTATGAGTGAGGACACGCAGTATTGTCATATTTCTGTGCCTGGCTTGTTTCACTTAACGTGATTTTCTCTGAGCTCATCCATGCTGCTGCAAACGGCAGAATTTCATTCTTTTTATTGGCTGAATAGTATTCCATTGTGTATATATACTACATTTTCCTTATCCAGTTGTCTGTTGATGGACATTTATGCTGGTTCCATACTTTGGCTATTGTAAAAACCCTGTGATAAACATGGGAATGCAGGTATCCCTTTGACATGATGATTTCCATTCCTTTGGACATACCCAGTAATGAGATTGCTGGATCGTATAGTAGTTCTATCTGTAGTTGTTTGAGAAACCTTCATACTGTCTTCTATAATGGCTGTACTAATTTACAGTCCCACCAAAAGTGTAGAAGCGTTCCCCTTTCTCCACATCCTGGCCAGCATTTGTTATTCTCTGTCTTTTTGATAATAGCCTGTCTAACTGGGGTGAGATGATATCTCAATGTAGTTTTGATTTGTATTTCCCTGATGATTAGTAATGTTGAGCATTTTTTCATGTATCTGTTGGCCAGTTATATGTCTTATTTTGAGAAATGTCCATTCAGTCCCTTTGCCCATTTTTTAATTGGATTAAAAAATTTTTTTATTTAATTTTATTGAATCAAAATTGATTATACATATTTTGGGGGTTCAACATTCAGATATGTTGATCAAATCAATATTACTAGCATATATATTGTTACAAATCGTAATTATTCTTTATGCCCCTTGTCCAATCCCTCCCCATCCCCTTTTCCCTCCCCCTCCCTCCTCTAATTACCCTAGATTTCTTCTCTCCCTCTGAAAGAATAATAGATACTCTGTTGATTTGCTGCCCAAATGATCTGTCCAATGCTGAGAGGCATGATCAGGTCCCCCAATACAATCATAGAGCAGATACCTCTTCTGTCACTCTGAAATGGACTCTGTGGGGAGAGACATCCTCCTCCCTTCTTTATCTCTGCTGGTGACTCTTCTTGTGTCAATGCACTCCTCCAGTGGCTGGTGGACCATCTGCATGGTGGTTGTGGTGTCTAGCCTCCTTTGTGGCAGCCATGGATATCGTGGTGGCTGTGGTGGGCCACCCACATAGAAGAGATGATTTTGGCATGTTCCTTGGTGCTGGCAGTGTGCCTGGTTGTGGAGAGTGTCTGATCCCTGGCTCCATACCCGGAGTCCCCCGGCAGGCCCCGAGGCACTGGCACAGTGTGCCTGGTTGTGGGAGAGGGGTCTGATCCCCTTCTCCATGCCCCAGGTCCCCAGGTGGGCCCCGAGGCACTGGCATGGTGTGCCTGGTTGTGGGAGGGGGGTCTGGTCCCATTCTCCATGCCCTGGGTCCCCAGGTGGGCCCCAAGGTGCTGGCATGGTGAGCCTGGTTGTGGGGGGGGGGTCCGGTCCCCAGATCCATATCCCAGGACCCTGGGCAGGACCCGAGGTACTGGCATGGTGATTTTTTTTTTTTTTTTTTTTTTACTGTTGTTTGAATTCCTTGTATATTCTGGATATTAATCCCTTGTTGGATATATAGTTTGCAAATATTTTCTCCCATTCTGTAAGTTGTCTTTTCACTTGGTTGATTGTTTCCTTTGTCGTGCAGAAGCTTTTTAGTTTGATACAATCCCATTTGTTTATTTTTTCTTTTGTTGCCTGTGCTTTTGAAGTCTTATTCATAAAGTCTTTGCCCAGTCCTACATCCTGAAGTGTTTCCCCTATGTTTTCTTTTAAGAGTTTTATAGTTTCAGGTCTTATATTTAAGTCTTTAATCCATTTCGAGTTGATTATGATATATGGCTAGAGGTACAGGTCTAGTTTCCTTCTTCTACATTTGGATATCCATTTTCCTAGCACCATTTGCTGAAGAGGATATCCTTTCTCCAATGTATGTTCTTGGTGCCTTTATCAAAGATCAGTTGGCTGTAGGTACAAGGGTTTCTGGGTCCTCTCTTCTGTTCCAGTGGCCCGTGTGTCCATTTTTATGTCAGAACCATGCTGTTTTGGTTACTGTAGCTTTGTAGTATTATGTGAAGTCAGGCAGTGTAATGCCTCTGGTTTTTTGTTTGTTTGTTTGTTTGCCCAGGATTGCTTTGGCTATTTTGGGTCTTTTGTGGTTCCATATGAGTGTTAGGATTGTGGTTTTTTTCTATTACTGTGAAGAATGTCATTGGCATTTTGATGGGGATTACATTAAACCTGTGGATCACTTTGGGTAGTATGGACTTTTTCACGTTAATTCTTCCAATCTGTGAACATGGAATGTCTTTCCATTTTTTGGTGTCCTCTTTAACATCTCTCGGCTGTGTTTTGTAGTTCTCATTGTAGAGCTCTTTCACCTCCTTAGTTAAATTTATTCCAAGGTATTTTATTCTTTTGGTAGCTGTTATAAATGTGCTTGCTTTCTTGATTTCTTTTTCTTCTAGTTTGTTGTTGGTGCATAAAAATGCTACTGATTTTTGTGTATTGATTTTGTATCCTGCGACTTTACTGAATTTGTTTATCAGCTCTACGAGTTTTTTGGTAGAGTCTTCAGGTTTTTCTACATACAGGATCATGTCATCTGTGAACAGGGACAATTTAACTTCTTCTTGTCCAATTTGAATGTCCTTTATGTCTCTCTCTTGCCTGATTGCCTGGTTAGTACTTCCAATACTTTGTTGAATAGGAGTGGTGAGAGTGGGCATCCTCATCCTATTCCTGTTCTTAAAGGAAAAGCTTTTAACTTTTCCCTATTCAGGATGATGTTGGTGATCTTTTGTTAAATTTATTCCTAAGTATTTCATTCTTTTTGACACTATTACATACGGAATTGTTTTCTTAATTTTAATTTTGGATTATTATGGTTTAATTTTAAAGCTCAGTTGAAGTATAACTTACATACAGAAAAATATGCAAATCTTAAGTGGACATCTTGATGAATTAGCAAAAAGTGAGCATACCTAAATACCACCTCCACGATATTCAAGAAATAGAACATTACTAGCACCTCAAAACCCTATTGTATCCTCTCCTAATCACCTCCTACCCTCCCTTCTCCCCAAAGGTAACTTTTATCTTAATTTTAACATCCCTATATTTGACCTATAAATGGAATCATACAGTATTATTATTTTATTCAACATTATGTGTGTGAGGTTGCATGTAGTATTAACTTACTCGCTTTCATTGTTGTACAGAATCCCACTGTATGAATATACAACAATTTGGAGGACTCCTCTTTAAGACAGTGAGTGACCTTAGACCATACCTTTCACCTCCCACTGACATCTCAACTCCCCCCAAATCCAAAGACCCCTGATTTGTCCTCAGGCAGTAAACTCCCAATGGGTTTGCTGTACTGGGCATTAGGGACTCCCTGCTACTCAGACCTGAGCCCTCCAGGCAGCAGAGTTCCACCTGCCCCCTGCCCACCTGCTTCTCCAAAGATGGGAGGGAGGGCATTCCTCAGCCTAAAGCAGAGCTTCCCCATATTCCCCCTTCTGCAGGCAGGAGCATCAGGTTCCAGACCTTTCCCTGAGCCCCCACCATCCCACTTCCTGTCTACAGAGCATGAAGCCCCAGCCCAGGGCTAGATGGAGTGATCCTCATGAAGAGTGTGCCTTGACAGTCCCAGCCTTGGGAGCAGAATTTGCCATTTCCTTGAAGACTACTGATTCCCTTTACTCCTGCCCAATGGGATGGGAACTAAACATCCCCCTTCACAGAAAAGTGGGTGACCCATGTTGGAGGTAGGGGATGTGATATTGTTTTGTAAGCTAGCATTTCTTACAAAATATGAATTTACACTTTGACCAGGTCTTGTGTTTTCTGTGGATGGGAAGGGGATGGGGTGGAACATGATGAGGAATGGATAAAGGGGTCTGGGGCTTGAGGGAATCAGTGAACTAGAAGTCAAGATGGGTTACAGACAAAAACAAAAGGGCCAAGTTACCAAAAAAAAAAAAAAAAAAATATACAACAATTTATTTATCCATTCTACTGTTAATGGATGATATTTTTATTGCTTCCAGTTTGAGATTATTATAAATGATGCCACTTTGAACATTCAAATACATGTCTCTTGGTGAACATGTGTATGTGTTTCTCCTTGATATACATCTAGGAGTGGAGTTGCTGGGTCATAGGGAAATGCATATGTTTAGCTTTACCAGATCCTGCCAAACAGTTTTTCATAGTGGTTATACCAATTTACACTCCCACTAGCTCTGTGTGGGAGTTTCCATTGCTCCAGATCCTCTTCATCTCTCAGTTAGTCTTTTTAATTTTACCTTTTCTGGTAGGCTCAGTAGTATCTCATTGTGGTTTTAATTATTTTCATTTCTGTGATTTCTAATGAGGGTGAGAAACTTTTCATTTGTTTATTGGCCATTTAGTTATCTTTCTTCTGTGAAGTGCTTGTTCAGGTCCCTTGCCAATTTGTCTATTGGGTTTTCTGTCTTTCTCTTATTGATTTATAGAACTTCTTTATATATTCTGGATACAATCCCTTTATTGGCTAAATGTTTTGCATATATCTTTTCCCCTTCTGTGGCTTGCCCTTACACCTTTTAATGGTGTCTTTTGGTGAATAAAAGATCTTGATTTTAATGTACTTCAATGTATCAATCTTCTTTTACAGTTAGTGCTTTTTGTGTCCTTTTATTTTTTTATTTATTTATTTATTTTTTTTAATTTTAAAAGATGACCGGTAAGGGGATCTCAACCCTTGGCTTGGTGTTGTCAGCACCACGCTCAGCCAGTGAGCAAACCGGCCATCCCTATATAGGATCCGAACCCGCGGCCTTGGTGTTATCAGCACCGCACTCTCCCGAGTGAGCCACGGGCCGGCCCTTTCCACGAACTTTTTGAAGCACCAGCGTATAATATTAATGGAATGACTACATGTTCAATTTTTTTCCAGGATAGTCAATTTGCCTATTATCCTAAAATACTATCTACATTTGTTCAACATTTTTCCCTGATGAAAGAGCCTGTGTTTGGATAATAAATTGTATATGTGGTCATCCTGAATAGTAGTAGCTGACACTTACTGAAGGCTTGCTCGCGCATTGCTCTAAACCCTTTATATGTAATAACTCATTTCATCTTCACGACCTAGGAGGTAAGTGCTACTATAATCCCCATTTTAAGTGTCCTTTTAAAGAATTGGTTTCTATCCTCAAGGTAATGAAGACATTCTTCTATGTCGTATTCTAGGAATTTTATGTTGTGACCACCCTAAAGCAACAAGATGGGCTCCCACCCAAAACTTAGTTTGAGTGTCAAGACTGGTAGAAAATGCAAAAAAAGAAAAAAGAAAAAGAAGAAGAAGAAGAAGATGGTCAAGACTGATGATTCCACACAGGACAAGAGAACATATTATTGTGTAAACAATTGAGGTCTCTGCAGAGAGCAGGGCATGCCTCCCAAGCAGTCCAAAATGGCTTAAGTGAGCAAGGAAAGGAGACTGGCTCAGGGTTTTTATTGCGGATTTGTGTTCAAGCCAAGGTAAGGGTTCTCACAGGTGAGTACGAGTTTGTGTGGTTTGAGTCTCCGACCAGTGCCAAAGGAGGAAGCACCCATGCTTTCTTATCAGCTTACCTAGATGTGAGGCATAAGGGAAGAGAGAGGGGTGAGGCTTTAAAAGGCGTCAGCAGTCAAACAAAAAAAAATGAGTCATACTTCTTATTACAGTTTTACTTTTGTCATTTAGATATACTGGCCATCTGTAGTTGAATTTTGTACAGTGTAAGGTAGAAGTCATTTCATTTCTCTTTTTTTAAAAGATGACCAGTAAGGGGATCTTAACCGTTGACTTGGTGTTGTCAGCACCATGCCCACCCAGTGAGCCAACCAGCCATCCGTACATGGGATCCAAACCCGTGGCCTTGGTGTTATCAGCACCGCACTCTCCCGAGTGAGCCACGGGCCGGCCCTTTTTTTTTTAAACCTATAGATATCCAAATGACCTATCTGCATTTACCTGAAGGATTCTTCCTTTCCACATTGTTTTGCAGTGCCACATTTGTAATAAATCAAGTGTCAATAGATGTATAGGTCTGTTTCTTTATTCTCTATTCTGAATATTCCATTTTATTGTGTCAGTTTGTCTATTCTTACACCAGTATCACATTGTCTAATTACTGTAGCTTTATTATAAGTTTTGATATCTGGTAGATGATATCCTTTGTTCTCCTTCAAGACTATGTTGGCTATTCTTGGTTCTTTACATTTCCATATACATTTTAGAATTAGATTGTCAATTTTCACCAAAAATAAATAAGTAAATAAAAGGATATACTGAGATTTAGATTGAGATTGCATTGAAACCACAGATTAATTTGGGAGAAATTTACATCTTTATAATATTGAGCCTTCTAATACATGAACATGGTATATACTCCTCATTTATTTGAGTCTTCTTTAATTTCACTGATGTTTTATAAGTTACGCGTGAAACTCTTGCACAATTTTTGTTAGGTTATTCCTGGTTATTTGATGATTTTTGATGACTTTGTAAATCGTATCTTTTTTAAAAGCTTATTTCTAATGGCTTATAGTGAATGTATAGAAATTCAGTTGACTTTTATATATTGCTCTTCTGTCTAGTAACCTTGCTAAACTCACTTGTTTAATAGTTTTTCCCCCTTTCCAACCTTTACTCCTTCCTTCTTTTCCATGTATTACATTGTCTAGGACTCCCAGTATAATATAGAATATAGTGATAGTAAGCATACTTGTTTCATTCCTTTTCTTAGGGGTAAATCTTTCAACATTTCTCTTTTAAATAAGTTTGCTTAGTAGATTGTATTAGTCCATTTCTGTTGCTTATAACAGAATACCTGAAACTGAATAATTTATAAGGAAACAAAATTTATTTCTTACATTTGGAGGCTAGGGAACACATCTGTGAGGGCTTTCTGGTGGAAACTCTCCACAGCGTTCTGTGGTGAACAAGACATCACATGGCAAGAATAGGCTGAGCAAAAGAGAGCTAACCTTCTTAATTGCCCTCCTTATAAAGCATCATAACCATGCCCATTACTCCATGAGTGGATCAATCTATTCACCAGGTCATAGTCCTCACAATCAATCACCTCTTAGAAACCACACCTTTCAAATACCATAACTGGATTTCCCACCCTCTTAACACTGTTATGATGGAGATTAAGTTTCCGATACATGAACTTTTGGTGGACATCTTTGACCCATAGAATTCTGCCCCTGATCCCCAAAGCTTATGTCCTTCTCACATGTAAATACATTCATTCCATCCCCAAAGGCTTAACTTGTTTCACCTCAAAAGTCCAAAGTCTCATCTGTGAAATTAAACAAGTTATCTACTTCCAAGATACAATGGGGGCACAGGCATAAGACAGAAATTCTCATTCCAAAATGGAGAAATGAGCCAAAAGAAAGAGGTAACAGGTCCCAAACATGTCCAAAATCCAGCAGGGAAGGCATCAAATTTTAAAGCAAGAGAATAACCTACCTTGACTTTATGTCTGGCATCCTCGGCACACTGATGCAGGGCTTGGAACTCCAAGTCCTCGGGGAGCCCACTCCTTTGGCTTTCCTGGGATCAGTCCATGCTTCGGTTCTCAGGCTGGTATTGCATGCTGGTAGCTCTATAATTCTGGGGTCTCCATGGCAGTCCTGTTCCCACGGCTGCACTATGCATGACCCTGGTGGGGAATTCTCTGCTGCAACTCCAACCCCACATTTCCACTTGGCATTGCTCTAGTGAAAGCTCTCTTCAGTGACTCTGCCCCTGTGACAAATTTCACTGTGGGTTCCCAGGCTTTTCCATACATCCTCTGAAATCAGGATTGAGGCTGCCCTGCCTCCACAGCTCTTGCATTCTGTGAGCCTGCAGATTTAACACCATGTGGACAGAACCAAGACTTCCAGCTTGTATCTTCCAAAGATACAGGTCCAGCCACATCTGGAGTCAATTTAGCCATAGCTGGAGCAGCCAGAGCAGCCAGGGTGAAAGGAGCAGCATCCCAAGGTGAACCAGGGGAGGGTGCTTCAGGCCTTTTCCCCAAAACTATTCTGCTTCCCTAGGCCTCTAGGTCTGTGATGGGAGGGGCAGCCTCAACGATCTCAAAAATGCCATTGAGGTCTTTCTTCCATTTTCTTGATAATTCCTTCTTTCTGTCCTGATCTCCTTAGCAAACATTGATGGGCTGCCCTCTTGGTCTTCTCTACCGAACACACCTTTTTATCCTTTATGTGGACAGGCTGAGAGTTTTCCAATTTTTACCCTCTGCTTCCTTTTTAATTATAAATTTTGGCTTTATGTTGTGACTTCGTCACCATAATTGGGCATAGGCTATTACAAGTAGCCATGCAGCTGCCTGAATGCTTTTCTGCTTAGAAATTTCTTTTTTTTTTTTTTTCCCCTTTTTGTCTTTTCTCGTGACCGGCAACGGATCACAACCCTCGGTGCTGCACCTGCACCTCGCTCAGCCAGTGAGCGGCTGGTCTGTATGTGGGATCCGAACCCTTGGNTCCCCTTTTTGTCTTTTCTCGTGACCGGCAACGGATCACAACCCTCGGTGCTGCACCCGCACCTTGCTCAGCCAGTGAGCGGCTGGTCTGTATGTGGGATCCGAACCCTTGGCGGGAGCGCCACCGTGCTTCCCAAGCGGCGCACTGTAGCAGTGCGCCACCGGGCCGGCCCAGAAATTTCTTCTGCCAAATGCCCTGGTTCATAACTCTTAAGTTCTGCATTCCATGAAACCTTTGGGCATGAACAGAATGCAGCCAACTTCTTTACAATTCTATAATAAGGGTGACTCTTTTTTTTTTTCTAATTTTATTAATACTATTTTTTTCCATTCTACAATGTTGTTATAGAGCAGTTGGGAAGGAGAGGGAGAGGGAAAAGGGAAAGGAAATGCGATGGAAGAAGGAGGGAGGTGGAGGAGTGGGATTGAGGCCTGTGGTACCCCCTACATTCCCACAGGGGAGACTGGGGAGCTTCCAGTGGTGTCTTGGTTATTGCTGGGCTGGGTGTAGATGTCAAGGGGCCGTGGCAATAGCACTTGCCCTCCACCACCCCAACTCACGATCCTGGGGCCCTTCTTGCTGAGGCTTGCTGGTCATCACTGGACTTGTTGATTGTGGGGGGACAAGGTCAAGACCCTCAGCCCCCCACTGCCCTGGCTTGGGAGAGCCTGGGGCACCTCCTGTGGTGGTTTCGTGGTCACTGATGGGCTGGTTGCTCATGTGGAGGGGGGATATGGACGAGGCCCTTGGCTCCCCACCACTGCAGCTTGAGAGAGCCTGGGACTTTTCCTGCAGCAGCTCAGTGGTCCTCATTTGGATGGTTGCAATTGTTGGGGGGGTGTGGCCAAGGCCTGAGGCCCCATCCACGGGATGGGTTGCAGGTGTTGGGGGCATGGCTGAGGCTCCCGGGCCTCCCTGCTTACTGGCTTGGTAACCCAAGGGGCTTCCAGTCCTTCTAGGTGTTATAGTTGTTCTTTAGTGAAATGAGACCTTTACTAGTTAATATCAAACTTTATCTCTAGTTGTGGGTACTTTGTTTTTTCTTTTAGTTCTATGTTGGATTATTTGCTGTTCCCACCACTTAAACTCTACACTGGAACTAATTTGTTGTCCTTTGGTTACTTCTAAAATGGGGTAACTTCCTGTGAGGACCAGTACTTGAGCTCTGTGGGCTAAATTGTTGCTTTGCTGCTGTTTCCCTAGGGAAGGCTTTTTGTGCAGCTCAGGTTTTAATAGTTGACTTTATAGGTACTTCCAGATCTGGTGAAATCTGATGCATCTGGGTTGTGTAGAAACACTGGTCTGGACCTGAGTCTTTTCATCAAACTGCACCCCATGCAATTCTATATTCCTGACCAGTCCCCTCTAAGTGGTCTTGCACTGATTGGGGGGCATATCAGCTGTCCCTGCTGTGCTCCAGTGTTCCCCCGGTGGGCCTGTCTCCCCCACCACCCGTGCTCCAAACACTTCCCATGAAACAGGCTGTGCTCCAGTCCCTTGCAATGACTCACTGGCCTCTAAGTGGCTCCTTTTTTTCAGTTGTTGTGGCTCCCCAGTCCCATATGGGTCCACAGGAACTCTGTTGGTACTGCTGGCATGGGGGCCACCAAGTCCCTCTTCTCCCCTCCCACCTCCAAGCAACTTCATCCAAAAGGCACAGCTGTGGCTTTTGCCAGCTCCTGTTCCATGCACTCAGCAGCTCCAGCCTTAAAGCAGCCATGGCACGAAATGGTCGGAGCTGTTTTTTCTTTCTCTCATAGGGCTTCTCCCACATTCGTGCAATCCATAGGTCTCTCCTCCTCTTCCCCTGAGCTTTAGTGGCCCCAGCTTGGCTGTCATTGCTTTTTAATAGTTGTAAACTGGTGGATTTGTGAGAGAGAGTGATGCTGGGGACCATCTATTCCACCATCTTGACCAGAAGCTGCCAACAAAGGTGACTCTTGTTCCAGTTTCCGATAAGTTCTTTCTCATTTTGATCTTAGACCTCCTCAGAATGGCCTTTACTGTCCATATTTCTGTCAATGTTCTAGTCACCTCCATTTAATCAGTCTCTAAGACATTCCAAACTTTTCCTGGCCTTCTTGTCTTATAAGCCTTCACCAGAACCTAGGCTTTTTCTAGCTTGCTCCTCCAAATTCTTCCAGGCTCTTCCCATCACCCAGTTCCAAAGCTGCTACCACATTTTCAGATATTTGTTATAAGCAACACCCCAACTCTCAGTACCAATTCTGTGTATTAGTTTGTTTCTGTTGCTTATAATAGGATACCTGAAACAGAGTAATTTATAAAGAAACAAAATTTATTTCTTACAGTTTGAAGGCTGGGAATCCCAAGGTCCAGGGAACATATCTGGTGAGGGCTTTCTTCTGGTAGGAACTCTCTTCAGGGTCCCGTCGTGTCCAGGTGTCATATGGTAAGAATGGGCTGAACAAGAAAGAGTTTAGCTTCTCAATTGCCCTTCTTATAAAGCCGTCAGAACCATGCCCATTACACCACGAATGGAACAATTCATTCATAAGGGTACAGTCCTCCCAATCTAATCACCTCTTAGAGGCCCCACCTTTCAAATACCATAATTAGATATCCATCCTCTTAACACTGTTACAATGGAGATCAAGTTTCCAATACATGAACTTTGGGAGGACACATCTGAACCATAGCAATTTTCTTTATCAGATTTCTTCATTTCCTGTTCTGAGAAAAGTTTCTGTAATGAATGCATGTTTAATTTTATCAAATTCTTTTAATACATCTATGACTATGATAATATAATTTTCCTTCCTAACTCTCTTAATATGCATTGCATTGATTGCTTTTTCAATCTTAAACCTGCCTTGGTACTCCTAAAAAAACCCCAATTTGGTCATAGTGTGTTATTGTTTTTATATGTCATTGGATTTGATTTGGTCATATTTTGTTTAGGTTTGTAACATCTATGTTCATAAATGAGATTAGTCTGTAATTTTCCTTTCTTATACTATTGTTGTCAGACTTTGAAACCTTATGGCTGGTAGCTAAGCTACTTTCAAAATGCTTTTTTAAGCTATAGAAGTACAATGGTGTAGTGGATTGAGTTATATGTGCCCAAAACTCATTGAAGCTTGAATTGTGTCCCCCAACTTTTACGTATTAGGAACTTAGCCCCCACTGTGACTGTTAAGTGGGTGGGAAATCCTATTATGGTAATTGAAAGGTGGAGACTTGAAGAGGTGATTGGATTGTAGGACCATGCAGTAGTGAATGGATTAAAAATGGTGGTCAGGGGCGTGGTTCTGAGGGCTTTAAAAGAAGAGTCTCCTCTCTCTCTCTCTCTCTCTCTCTCTCTCTCTCTCTCTCTGTCTCTCTCTCTCTGCTCTGCCATTTTGCAATGGGATACCCTGCCGTCACTCTTGCCACCACCAAGGCCTTCACTGGCTATGTTCCCTGGCCTTTGGACTTCCCAGTCTCAGAAACTGTAAGCAATAAATTTCATTTTCGCTATAAATCATCCAGATCCATGTATTTCATTATAAGCAACAGAAACAGACTAATACAAATGGCATATTCAGAAAAACGGAAAAAATATACTCACAGCTTTATCCCCCTAACAAACACTGCTATCAGAATGGGGTATTTTTTTCTGGGCTTTTTTCTCATGGGTACATTTTTACATGGTTACACTCATAGTGCTCAAGTAATTTCACATAGTAGTTTTTCTCAACCTTATTTCCATCAGTATTTTGCCCATCTACTTTTTATTGTAAATATTACTTTCCCCCAAAGCTATTAAATTCCCCCCTTTTTTTCTTTCTTCCAAGGGAAGACCTATAGTTACTTCTCACACTCCAGTGAACCAACTAGCTTATAAAGTGAAGCTGATTGATGGATGGAAAATAGAGTAGTCCACTCTGCTGATCCTTTTGATCATAGCTTACCTGGCTGGGCCAGTGGAGCTGTGGGTTCAAGAATGCAGGTATGGGAGAACAGGAATGGGAGGTCTGAATTAGCAACACACCAGCTGTAGGGACCTAATATTCAGCCTATTTCAGCTCCTGCCTGACCTCTCATCTGCTCTGAATCACAGAGGATAGTCTTCCAGCTGGCTGCTCCTTGCTCTAATCGCTCCTCTGCTTCTGTGTGCTCAATACATACACTGTGCTCCTTTAGCATCCATACTGGCTATGGTACCAGCTTCTGTCCAAGCCTGCTGGTTAGGAGATGACCTTGTCTTTTCTGGCCCTGTGCTAATGTATTCCTGTCAATTTGTAACTAACCCCTAGCTTCCTGTTCAACACCTGTCTGGCTGGTGGGGCAGGTGATAAATGAGTATGTCATAGACCTGGATTTAAGAAAAAAATCTTGCCAAGTCATGACAGATGATATCCCCTCCTCCAACTACTAGAAATTTTCCTGTGCCAAAGATTACCTAATTTCGGCAAGATCCCATTCTTTAGAGCAGCAGCTCTCAACTTTTTTTCTGCCCTGATACATTTGACAAATGATATTCAAACGCTTGATGTACTCCAGTGCACAATTTCCATCATGTATGCTGTAACTCTACCCCTTTCTCGCCCACACAGCAAAGCATGTGTGAAGTGGAAGTGAGTAAAAGTGGCATATTATAGGAATAAACTTCAATTGTCTTTATTTTTCATCAGGTATAATGTTCTAAGAGTTTGGCATGATATTATTTAATAACAAGTCACCATGGTTGAAAACCACTACTTTGGAGAATAGTGGTGATTCTTTTCATCAGAAAGCAATTACTAAGCACCTTTTGAGTGCATGGCACTGATCCAGGATGCAACCTAGCATGTGGTTGGCCATAAACAAGCTACTATTGTTATAGTTTTTACTCCAAATATAATTAAACTTACAGATCCATGATTTTGTGCATTATACCTTTCTCACTCCTACATAGAGACAGTTTATTGATTCTTCAAAATCCCGAGCCTGTATATTCTCCAGAGAAGCCACTGATATCAGGTATCTAATCAAACTTTTGCTCCCCACTGACTGCCCCCTTCCTTATCTCCAGCCCCTAATCTTGGGTGCTTTTGCCAGCATAGAATTAAGAATGCTTGGGAGAAATAGGATCTTATGGTTTGAATATGCCCACCAAAGTTTGTATGTTGGAAATTTAATTCCCAATGCAAAGATATTAAGAGGTGGGGCCTAATCATGAATGATTAATGTCATTATTGCAGGATCAGGTTAGTTATCACATGAGCTGATTGTTATAAAGTGAGCCCCTGGTGCCTAGCTCTGTCCAGTGAGCTGGCTTCAGCCTTCCACCTTCTGCCATGGGATGATCCTCATCAGCTGCCACAGCCATACCCTTGGACTTCCCAGCCTCCAGAACCATGAGCTAGATAAATTGGTCTTTATTATAAATTACCTAGTCTCGGGTATTCTATTGTAGCAGCAGAAAATGGATTAAGACATAAGGAAGGAATAGGGAGGAGACCAGCCATCTCCTCTAGGAGAAAAGGGCAACTGCTTATGAGACACCTATAAAGGACCCATACAGTAATGTAAATTCTTTGCACAAACTCAAGAAGAGCTACAGAGATAAAAGGGACACTCGTAGGATATTAGAGGCATGCTCCCTGTCGTGAGATTGGTGGCTAATGTCATAGGTCCTTCCCCAAATCCCAGGAAGTTAAAACAATTATTGGCCCTCATATTTCCAAGGGATGGATGCAGATGAATGGAAGTGGTTAAATGGCCTAAATAAAGTAGTCCTTTCTGCAGTTATCAGTGGGGGTGAGAGTGAGAAGCCAGTGTGAACTTTGGGGTTTAGAATGATTGTAAATAATCCTCTTAAATGGAAGAAGATTCTCTAGAGGGATATTAGCTCTTTCTGTGCTCAAAGTGCAACTTTTCTCATTCTGTATTAAATTGTGTCCCCCTTCGATATAAAAATAAAGGTGCTTTATAGATTTTATTGCTTTGTACTATTGCAATGCCATGTATCAAGTAGAATAGGATCAAAATATTTCTAAAAGACTTCTGATTTTTGACAAAGGAAAAACTTTTATACAAAATTTATATCTAGGCTATAAAGTCTTTCAGGATATGGGACACACCTGCACAAGGGCTTGGGGAAAATGTGCAATACAAGTGACAGAATATATTGTTACTGAAAATACTTCTCACAGGCTGCCTTTAACTATAGTGCTATTGCAAGTCACATTTTCAGGTAGGAAATATTTTAGATTGGTGGGCATCTGTTGCAACTATCCAACCCTGCCATTGTAGTGAGAAACCAGTTACAGACAATACATCAACAAATGGGCATGACTGTGTTTCGATAAAACTTTATTTACAAAAACAGGCAGCTCAATACTGAACTATACTACATTTTCATGAAGCATGCCTTTATTACAGGTAATTGTCATGTTAAAGTGTGACTATTTTAAAAATGTAAGTGCTCAATGCAAATTTGTGTAAATAAAGTACATAATTTTTCACCTGTACAAAAAAACAGTGGGTCCACCACATTCACTGAAGCAGCTAGAGGTTGTTTTTCCCCTGTGATGGGTGTGGCAACCAGAAGTTAGCTGAAGCACAGCTCTTTGTTGGAGAGCCTGCAGCAATGTTCCTGTTTTGCCCCAGAGGTGTCTACTCTATAGAGATGCTGAGAGTGGGCAAGGAGAGAGTTGCTCCAGGACTGGGCCATGACTCAGGGTCCAAGGTTATTTGGTCCCTTCCCCCTATTCTCCCATAGCCCACTTTCACTCCCTCCCAGATCTATTGTTCTGAGCTTGGGTTTGTAAGGGGAGTTTTTTTTTTTTGTTTTTGTTTTTGTTTTTTTTTTTTCGTTAAATTTTTATTTTGTCCATATACAATGTATATGATTATTATGGCCCGTTTTTGTTTTTGGTTTTTTTTTTTTTTTTTTCGTTAAATTTTTATTTTGTCCATATACAATGTATATGATTATTATGGTCCATCACCGACACCTCCCTCCCTCCTCCCTCTCT
>NW_007733344.1:30106-30894 GCF_000696425.1 Galeopterus variegatus | reverse complement strand
TTCCCAGCAGTGCGATAGCTGGGTCGTATGGTAGATCTATCTTCAGCTGTTTGAGGAACCTGTAAGGGGAGTTTTTTTAGCAGACTTTTATCTACTTATTTTCCAGGTGACTTTTTCTTCTATATTTATGAAATTTAAAGCCAGTTAATATTCCCTTCACTCTAGGCATATTTGCACTATATCTTGCTGAAATTTCACAAAATCTAAATGGCCTTCCAGTACAGATACAGATTTTCTATTTCTATATTCCGTTGGACATTTCAATAGTGATTTTGAAGAGAAATGAATTAAATGGAAAAGGAAATACAGATAAATGAGTTCAGTGCTCATTGGCGGATCTTTTATACTGTAACTTCCACTCTCTTAGGACTTTCAAGCGTTTTCTCAGGACCAGTACATGGACAGAGGACACTGAGTCCTTGCATATCTTAAGAGCACTTTCTGTTCCCTTTTTCTCCCCATTTAAGACTTTTATCATGAAATATTTAAGCTATACTGTTTGACTTAGTTCCTGTTCCCTAGAAAAAGAACCCAGGAAAAGCTTAAGTACTAATTCTTTATGGAGAGAGTGAAGGAAAAGGGAAGTGAGACAGGAAAGGATGGAAAGTAAATAGAACCTGGTGTGTTACAGAGCCAGCCCAACTGTCACTTGCACATGTAGGACATCTCTGGACAGGCAATACAGAAGCACTGTGACTTGTAACAATCTGTTAGAGGTGGGGAGTGCAGAGGAAATGTATCTGCCTGTCTGGCAGCCAGCCTCCAAGATGGCCCTTAATCCTCTTATA
>NW_007733344.1:27920-29537 GCF_000696425.1 Galeopterus variegatus | reverse complement strand
AGAGGAAATGTATCTGCCTGTCTGGCAGCCAGCCTCCAAGATGGCCCTTAATCCTCTTATATTTGTAATATATTTATTTATATTGTACTAATAAATATATATTTATATGTTCCCTATACTTTTTTTACAAAAGTGGGAGGATGCCATACATACTTGTTTCAATTATATACAAGAGAATGTATATCCCTCATCCTTTTTAATGGCTACATGTTATTCTAATGAACAGATATAATTTAACCAGTCTCAAATTTAAATTGTTTCTACTCTTTCACTATTATAAACAATGATGCAGTGAACACCCTTGTATATGTCTTTGTGCAAATACATGAATATATCTATTAGATAAATTCCTAGACAGGGGAATGCTGGGTCAAAGGCGATGTGCATTTTATATTTCTACAGATACCCCTAAATTGCACTCCAAAAGTTTATTCCTATTTACGTACTGACCAGCAGCATGTAATAGTGCCTCTTCCCCATAACTTTTCTAACATATTACATAATCAAACGTTTTTATTTTGTCAATCTGAGAGATGAAAATGGTATCTTATTTTATATTAATTTGTATTTTCTTATTATGAATAAGGTTGATCAGTTTCAAGATGATAAATAACTAGGTTTCTTCTCCCTTCTTGAGAAAATTATCTCAAAACAACAAAGAAAATAAGAATAGAAAACTGCACCTTGGATGAAACTAGGAAACAGCTGTAACCCAGAACCATAGTGCATGAAAATGAAAAGTAGTTGGAGGAAATATCTAAATGTTCTGGCTCAGAGACAAGTAGGCAGACTCAGGAGGTTCCAAAATTCCTTTAGGGATTAATACCATCAAACAGCCAAGCACTGTCCCTTCTGCTCCATCATCCTCAGATGCTGATGTTTTAGCCTCTGCCCTCGGGAGCACAAATGCTCTAGATGTAAGCATTATGTCCACACTTCTTATTCGAAGGCAGATAATAAGGGAGAATAAGTTGGGGAGCTATAAGCAAGTTCTCCCTGTATCCTGTCTCTTATCAGAAAGCAAACTCCCAGAAGTCTCCCTAGCAAATTTCCCCATATTTCTTAGTCAGAACTGGGTCCACTTTGTATCCTTAGATACAAAGGAGTCTAGAACGTGGGACTTTAGCAAAGTGGACCAATTGCTTTAATATCTATTATTGATTAATAAATCACCCCCAAAGAGAGTGGCTTAAAAATCAATCACAATATTTTATTATTATCTCTCATTGTTTGCGGGTTAACTGGGGTTAGATATGCAGTTTGATTTGGGATCTGTCCACAGTTGCAGTCAGAAAATGCTGGTGCTGGATCATCTGAAGACACATTCATTCACACATCTAATGCCTGGGTTGAGAAGACAAACAGCTGGGAGTGGGACAACTGCGGCCCCTTGAACATCTCACTCTATTTCTGTGTAGTCTCTCCTCACGATCTTCTGACCTTCCTACATGGATACTCTGAGATTCAAGGGTACATGTCCCAAGAAAAAGATGTAGGCAAAAGCCATATTGCATTTTATGACCTAACCTCAGAAGTCAGGGACTTCCAGTCAAGATGGAAGAATAGACGGTCCCCAGCGTTACTCTCCCATAAATCAACCAATTTACAATGATAAAA
>NW_007733344.1:19528-25738 GCF_000696425.1 Galeopterus variegatus | reverse complement strand
GAGTGCAAAGATATTGTAGATAAACAGTGAATAGTTGTAGAATCCTTTGTTTCACACTCCATTGGGAGTTTATATGGACATTTGAACATGTTTAATTTATGGTCTTCTTCCCAAACCCAACCCATTTGTTTGTGTATTTATTTATTTATTTTTAGCTCCCACAAGTAAGTGAGAACATGTGGTATTTCTCTTTCTGTGCCTGACTTGTTTCACTTAATATAATTTTCTCTAAGTCCATCCATGTTGTTGCAAATGGCAATATTTCATTCTTTTTTATAGCAGAGTAGTATTCCATTATGTAGATATACTACGGTTTCCTTATCTACTCATCAGATGATGGACATTTGGGCTGGTTCCAACTCTTGGCTATTGTAAATAGAGCTGCNGCAACGGGATCGCAACCCTCGGTGTTGCACCCACACCTCGCTCAGCCAGTGAGCGGCCGGTCTGTATGTGGGATCCGAACCCTCGGCGGGAGCGCCACCACGCTCCCAAGCTGCGCACTATAGCAGTGCACCACCGGGCCGGCCCTGTATAATCAATTTTGATTCAACAAAAATTTTTTTAAAAAGAACCTCAGAAGTCACACAACACCTATGCCATCTTCAATTTGTTAACCAAGTCACAGGGTGCTGCTCAGTTTCAAGGAAAAAGGAAGCAGATGCCATCTTTTCATGATAAAGTGACATGTTTCAGAAAAAGCATGTCGAACTGGAAATATTGTTGTGGCCATCTCTTGAAAATATAATATACCTCCACTGGCGTGTGTGTGTGTGTGTGTGTGTGTGTGCGCGTGCGCACCTGGCTGGGGATCCAAATCCTTGACTTTGGTGTTATAACACTGTGCTCTAATCCACCGAGTGAAGAGGCGAACCCTCAATTGGCTTTTACCAATTATGATTCATCCTAAGGAACTGGGCATGGCATTGTATTCAGGGTATGCAACCCTGAATAAAAATCAGGGTTCATCATATATTGCCACTATGGGAAACAGTGATGGTTTCTCAAAAAGTTAAATACAGAATTACCATATGACTCCTACATATATATACCCAAGAGAAGAAACAAGTGTTCAGACAGAAACTTGTACACAAATATTCATAGCAGTGTTATTCATAAAAACCAAAAAGTGGGAACAACCCAAATGTCCATCAATTGATGAGTGGATAAATACAATGGAATATTATTCAGCCATAGAAAGAAATGAAGCACCGATACATTTCATAACATGTATGAACCTTAAAAACATTATGCTAAGTGAAAAAAGTCAAACACAAAAGGCTGCATATTGTGATTCCATTTAAATGTTCAGAATAGAAAATTTCATAGATATGGAAAGCAGATTCATAGTTGCAGGGACTGCGGGGAGAGTAGAATGGGATTGATTGACTAATGGGTACAAGGCTTCTTTCGGGGGGTGATAAAAATGTTTTGGAATTAGTGCTGATGGTTGCACAATGTTGTGAATGAATTAAAATGCACTGAATTGTACACTTTAAAATGGTTAAATGGTGAATTTGTTATGTGAATTTTACCTCAATTTAAAAAAAAAAAAATCTAGGGTTTAGTTAGCTAGGAGGAAGTGGGAGAATCTCTGGTGGTAGCCAACTTCCTGTTCTGTACAGAAAAGAAACACTATTGGTCTGAAGAAGTCTTTATTTCTCTTTAATTTTTGAAATATACCTTTTGCTTGGTGTAGAATTCCAGGCTGACACTTTTTTCTTCCAGAATTTTAAAGATGTCACTCCACTGTCCTCTACCTTACATAGATTTTGATAAAATGTCTCCTGTAATTCTATCTTTTGTTCCTCTTTATATAATGTTTCCTTTTTTCTCAAGCTGCCTTTAGGATCTTCTCTTTGTTTTTAATGCTCAGCAGTTCAAATATTATATGTCTTCATGTGGTTTTAGCTGTTTACCCTCCCTGGATTCTCTGAGCTTTTTGAATTTTTGCTTTGGTATCTATCAGTAATTTTGAAAAATTCTTGGCCATTATTTCTTCAAATATTTCTTCTGTCCCATCTCTCTCTCTCTCTTCCCCTTCTGGAATGGCAGTTGCATATATGTTAAACTGATATTGTGCCACAGCTCTTGGATCCTCTTTTCTGGTTTGGTTTTGTTTCTGTTTTTTCACTTTTTTATTTGTGTTTCAATTTGGATAAATTCTATTGAATTATCTTCAGGTTCATTGATTCTTTCCTGCACTATGTCAAGACTAGTGAAGAGCCTGGCAAAACAAACTTTTATCTTCTTACCATGTTTCCTATTTCCAGAATTTTCATTTGATTCTTTCCTAGAATTTCCATCTCTCTGCTGAAATTACCCATCTGATGAGAAAAGTTGTTCACCTTTTCCACTAGATCCCTTAACATGTTAAAGTTCGTTTAATTTTCATTTGATTCTTTCCTAGAATTTCCATCTCTCTGCTGAAATTACCCATCTGATGAGAAAAGCTGTTCACCTTTTCCACTAGATCCCTTAACATGTTAAAGTTCGTTTAATTTCCTGTCTGATAATTCATACACACACACACACACACACACACACATCATATCTGAGTTTTGTTCTGTTGATTTCTTAGTCACTTAATAGTCTGTTGTTTTTCTCTTGCTTCTTTGTTTGCCTTGTAATAATATTTTGTCGAAAGCTGGACATCTATTGTAAGGCAGTAAAGACCGAGTTAAATAGTTTTTCTGCCTGGAAATGGGCACGCCTTTCCTTTTGCTAGGACTTGAGTGTACTAGATTGATTTAATCTGGTCAGGAACTGAGCTGTGTTTGGGTTTTGTTCTTGCTATGTTACTGTCAATGCACAGCAGGCTCCAAGTTTCACTAACATTACCTTGTGTATATGATTTAAGCTGGTTTGCCAGAGTTTCTCTCAATGTTTACTCCACCCTCAGCTTTACATGTTCCAGTTGGGCCTGTGCCTCAGAAAATGTCTTTCTCCATGCTCTAGATGCTATTTCAGTAGTAGACTGCTGTTGTTACTTGAGGCTTATTAGACTGGTTGGTAGTAGTGGTGGTTGGGGGTGAGGCGTTTTCTGTTTTTCTCATTAAACATCAGTTTTAGACAGGCATTGTGCCCCTCCTGGGTTTTAGGGGTATGGCCTTCTCCATGATCCTACCCCATGCCCAGCTAGAAGACTTCTAATGGTCTGGGACACACAGGAGTAGACGGTTGTTTTGTTTTTTTTTTTTCTTTTCCCTTTCTCCAGTGGCAGGGGTCTTCACCAACACATGATTTACTGCCCAATGACATTTACTGCCCTTCACCTAGCAGTTTAAGGCTTTTTTTTTCCCCCATAGGGAAAATAGGAGAGAAGGATTTAGGAAGGGCTTGGTGCCTTTCCCCACAGTAGCTGATCTTCCTTTCCCTCAGGCCTGTACCACGAGGGAAACTTTCTCAGGACTCTCGTGATGCCCCAGTCTTTCCTGTGAACACACAGTAAGGTCCATGGAGAGGAGCTTGCAAGTTGAGTGTGAATTCCCCTTGAGTTTGTGGGTCCCAGAGTTTCTGTATTCTTATGCTGGCCCACACTGGCCTTTAGCAAGTCATTAAAACTTTTAGCTGAATTCTTACCAACTTGATGGGGGGATGGGGGTAGGGAGTTGGCCCCAAATAAGCAAGTGCATCTGTGTCACATCTCCTTGGAGGCAGCCTTTTCTTAAATTAAGTTTAATTGGGTTGCCCTAGAACCTTAGCTCATGATGAATTTAAGAAAAGTTGTGAATTTACAGAGTTCTTGTGATTTCCTTTGTTGTAAGAGTGCAAGCAATGCTATTTCAGGCTTTCCTTTGTCCTAAGCAGAATCCAGAAGCCCCCATGAGACTCTATTTTGTAGCTGGATCTCTGTTACATGCACCTGAATGCAATTCTTAATTAATACAGGTACCAACTTCACTTATTACTCAAAAATAAATTCTAAGTGGGCACAGGTATAAATAAAAATAAAATCATGAATAACTGAAGAATTAGGGAGAACTTTTTTTATAACTTCAGAAAGGGAAAAACCTTTCTAAGTGTGACTTAAAACAGAGAAGCCTTAAAATAAAAGCCTAATAAATTCAACTACATAAAATTTTCTATATAGCAAAAACTCATGAACATCAAATGACAAACTGAGAAAAAAAAATTTGCAATATATATAAAAAGACCATATTTTCTCAAGATTGCAAAGCACGTGTAAATCAGTAAGGGATTTTCACCCATAATTCATCCTTTACCCAATAATCTGTAGGCAAAGGACAGGAACAGATATTTCACAGAAAAGGAAGTAAACACACAAAAAGTAAACACATTAAAACAAATTTATAAACATATAAGATACAAGTTTTTACTTCCCAGATTAACAAAGATCAAAAATTTGATAATATTGAGCTGAAAAATGTGGGAAGAAAGGCATCTTTACATAATTTTGGTGAGAGTGCAAATTCGTACAATTGGTGGGCAATTAGGCAATATTAACATTTAAAATATACACACCCTTTGATCCATCAATTCAGCTCTTAAGAATTTCTCCTACATATATACTCATACCTGTGTACAAGGACTTATACACATGAAGTTCATTTCAGCATTATGTGATAGAACAAAAGACTTTAAATAACGAAATGTCCATGAATACAGGATTGAAGATAAGTTGTTATGTAGTTCTACCAAAGGAGACTGTACAGACATTAAAGAAATTATACACAGAAGATATATTCATACTTTAACTAAAATAAGAAAAGGGAAAACAGTGTCTATCATGTCTCGATTTGTGAAGAAAAATGTCAATTTATTTATGCTTCCTATGCTAAATAAATTTTGAAAGATACACAAGGAAGAAAAATAAGAGGGAGACAAGAGTGTGAAAAGACATACTATATACCTTCTTCTGCCTTTTGAATTTTGTACCATGTATGTGTATGCCTACTTTAAAAAAATAATAATTTTAATGATTCAAATAAAATAGATACAAAGTTCCTCCATCCAAAGGCTTCATCCTTGCTCCTCCAATCTTTGCCCACAATTGCTCTTCAACCCACCCACCTGCACCTCTGCTAGAGAAAGATTGCACTTCTTACTGCTTTTAATGATTCAAATAAAATAGATACAAAGTTCCTCCATCCAAAGGCTTCATCCTTGCTCCTTCAATCTTTGCCCACAATTGCTCTTCAACCCACCCACCTGCACCTCTGCTAGAGAAAGATTGCACTTCTTACTGCTACATGAACTCCATTGGCCCGTTCTTGAGTTTATGCATTCATTAGTAAGTTTTTCTCCCACGTGGAACAGTCCTTTTCTCCACAGTCTGCACTTTTAAACCTGACTTTAACTACCCAGGAGAGCCCTCTCTGACAACCATGTTCCTCGTTATGATTTTTTTCCTCTGAAATGGAATGTTTGTGACCAGGACCTCCCTCACAAATGAGTATATAATTCTATTTTTCCTAAATTTTTGGTTCTTGCTTTGTATGAATTAGTCTTGTTTTGAAAACTAGATTTTTAAGTATCTTGAGAGAAGGAAAGCAACACAACTCAAATATCTTTGTACCCTTGACACTACCCAGCTTAGGGCTGTGCACATATTGGGTGACTACCGTGCCTGATGGGTAGACTGGATCCTTAAGGAAGGACCAAATAGCCTCTTTAGAGATTATTAAGGGTTTCTTGGCTTGGGACCACTGACACTAGGACAAGAGTCTCAAGGAAAGTAAGAAATACTGGGGTATTGGAAGTAAATCACAGTATCCACAGAGGCCAAGCAGGTAATATAAATGTCTAAATGAACAGTCAGGGTATAGGAGTAGTGGCTAGTGGCTTCTAGAGCTGAACTGGAAAACACTTGCCCTGCCTAAAAGTTTCCAAAATCCAGATTAAATGAACAAAAAATTCCTCAGGCAAAAGCATATATCCAACCACAAGCAGCAACTAGTTTGTGACCCATGGTAGAAGTGGCCACTAACCCATCTCTGCAGACATTCATCTGTCTGAACAGGCAGAATGCTATAGCATGGGTAGAGGCAGCTCTGGAAAACCAAGCCTTCGACAGAACTCCAGGAGTGAGCCGCACAAATGTGCCTCAGTGGAAGACAGTGTTTACAATCTCTTCCCACCCATCTTCAAGCTTCAGGCCGGACTAGGTAGACACAGCTGCGTTGGCGTTTCTCTGCCACATCAGCCATGGTCCCCTTCCTGCATCTCTGTGACTGATCATCCCTTGAC
>NW_007733344.1:17480-18057 GCF_000696425.1 Galeopterus variegatus | reverse complement strand
GGTAGGGAAACACTATGACCATGATTGAATTAATTAAGCCTCAGATAAAAAAGCCTTTAAGTTCTCTATGTCTCTCCTTATGACCCTACTACTCCTCTCCACCAATTTTTATATCATACTTTCAACTACCCTTGTATAAGTACTTTTCTTCTCAGAGCTTGTAATTCCTTGCCAGGCCCTCTCTGCAACATATTCTAATTGAAAAGCAAAGAAGCTTTCTATCTGGCTTGTGTTGAGAACTAGATGACATGGAGTCTACCTCACTGGATCTCAGGAGACTTGCCTATATGGGGGATTGTTCTGATTGGTGGGCTTTGAAAGCAAAAGTCCTTTAGGTGTTAGAACCACTCTTTAATCTGTTCCACTTTTCCTCCTGTGTCATCCTAAGCTTCCTGCAGAACTTGTCATGGAAATGGAGATAGAGGAGGTTAGAAGAATGGAGAGGCTCAAAGTGAATCAGAACTCATTGGTTCTGATGAAAACCAGTGAAAAAAGGTGGAGGAAGATAAAGGAAATGTAGGCAAATATAAAATACAAACAGAAATGTAGAAAGGGAGTGGAAAATGTATATAAACTT
>NW_007733344.1:12713-16955 GCF_000696425.1 Galeopterus variegatus | reverse complement strand
GTAGGCAAATATAAAATACAAACAGAAATGTAGAAAGGGAGTGGAAAATGTATATAAACTTTGTCTCATTTTGGATGTGAAAAAGAAAATGGTGTCCCAGCTTGACATTCTAATGTTTTTGTCTTTAAGCATCACCAAAAGTCAGGCAAAGGGCCAGAGATGCAGCATCAAGAGGTAAAGTCCCAGTCTGTCCTCTGACTCTTCCACTGTGGGTGAAGCTCCCATGGATCCAGTCCCTCTTTGACTCCAGGGCCAGGTGCCAGGTGCTCTAAACCACTGTAGCCTCCAATTCCTCAAACTGACAAGTTTCACAGAAAACTTCTCTTGGTGGGAAATCAGAGCTTGGAAATGTTCCAAAATTCTCTGCTTTAATGCCCTGGGAATGAAGAATTAAGAAAGTAGGGCAGATGTCCTTAATTGTATCACCTACTAATTTTGTGATCCTGCAGAAGTCATTTCATCTCTCAGTCTTCTCCATGAAATGGACATAATACTGATGATCCTGCCTCACTCAAATTGTGGCTGCGAAGATCATATGAAATTAGGTGTGGTACAGAATGTCACAAATGGTGACATTGCACACAGGCATGCCTTAGAGCATTGACTCTTTGGGTTTTCAGTCCCCTCTCGCTGAGAGTCAAAGGCTGTACGATCCAGCTTCCTATATATGCCCCTGAAACTGTCCCATATCACATAACACTGTCTCCTGTTTCCTCAGCTAGGAGAGCTTCCCAGAAAGAAGCTGAGAAGCCACAGGAGCAACTCTCTGCCATGAAAAGGTGATCTCTTGATCTTTGCCGTCTCCCAGTTCTCAGCCTGGCTTCTGATGAGTTCTCAGCTTGGCCTGGGGCAGGGATGAGGAGAGGGATAATGGATGGGAAACATATACAATAGGGGCTGGTTCATTGGTTCAGGGGTTGCCAGGGCATGGGGGTGGGAGGTGGGTCAGACATCTCAGGAGGGAAGAGTCTCCAAATTCTACTCTGTGCTAGAGTCATAGTAGTTCTAGAATTCAGGATTTGACTAGAGCATAATTTATAAAAGACTCTGTATGGGTTTGCATTCAGCTGAGAGAAGTTATTCAGTCAACAGAATGGATTTTGTATAAAGAAGACATCATTGTTGCATTCCCTTTACAGCTAGACCCTTTCAAGGGCAGATGCCTCTGAGTCTGGCTGGACCCTGCTGACATCACCTCCCCTGGTTCTGTCTTCAGGGAGGCCAGTTCCTCAGACAACTCTCAGACAGGAGCCTATCATCTGATCCTCTCTTCAAGATTTCTAGAGAACAGGATTGATTCCCAACAGATGAGGAATATAGCAGCAGGGACACCAAATAGCCCCCAAAATGCCGAGTTCCAATAAAGAACTCATTTTTCACAGTTTGAATGTACTCTTGACCCTTGAACAACATAGACATTCAGGGCACCAAACCCCATGCCATTGAATGTCCACATATAGCTTTTGACCTTCCCAAAACTTAATTACTAATAGTCAACTGTTGACTGGAAGCCTTGCCAATAACATAAACAGTTGATTAATACATATTTTGTATGTTATATGTATTATATACTGTATTCTTACAATAAAGCTAGAGAAAAGAAAATGTTAAGAAAATTACAACACTGTACTGTATTTATTTATTGAAAAAAAATCAATGTGTTTATTGAAAACAATCTGCATTTAAGAGGACCCATGCAGTTCAAACCTGTGTTGTTCAAGGGTCAACTGTAGTGAATACCAGCCTTCAGGTTTCTTAGCCTCAAATGATACTGATCTGGATTCCACCTGGTGATGTTCCCAGTGATGCCCCATCAGCTAACCACTTGGCTCCCCCATCTGCCTGGTTCCTTTCTCCTCATTCAGCTTCTCAACATGGTCAACAGAGAAGTGACCCCAGCTCCCAGTCCTCATTGAGGGCCATGCCCTTCCATGGGTTGTCTGAGACTTTGCCCAACAAGCCCCAGACCCTCAGCTGCCCACCATATCTTGCCAAATGGCATTTTCTTAGGAAGAAAAGCAGAGGGGTAGACACCCAAGGATTGTAGGACTAGGGAGGAGCGGTGTCAATCCCCAGGCCCCACTCTTCCAAGGAGACAGATGTCACTCTATCATTAACAGTTGCCATGTTTCCCTTCCCAACCAGGGCTGGCTTCCTCAGGAGGGAAGTGTGCGGCGGCTCCTGTGTGCAGATCCCTGCTGCCAAACCTGCACACTGTAACTCTGGAGATTCAGCAATTGGTGGTGGGTGAGAACAACCAGATCTCCCCCACTTTATCAAGGCAATCCCAGAACTCCTCTTACCTAGAGATTTCATCCATGTCTAGTGGGTCTTTTGAGCAGAGTCTGAAGCTTCATTCCCAGGACCCCAGAGACCTTTCACTGGCATCTGCAACCCCAACACCGGCACAATTAACGGAACAGAAATCCTTAACCCTGTCAGCTGCCCCGTCAACTGGTGCAGTCAGTATACAAGATTACTGGGCTGATCATCACCAGCAAGAGCAGGAATTTCAAGTGCCACATGTGCCCATGGGCCCCGAGACTATGGCTTCTTCAAGTCTTGAGGAGCCTAGTGTTCCAGCAACAGCAGGAGATGATGCAGAACAACCCCAACCTTGTCCGGGGGATGAAGGCCAGCAGCCCTTGAAGTCCCACATTTCTTTGCTACCCCTGAACCCAGAAATCACTAATTTGACACATCCTATGGCATTGCATGTAGAGGGTTAAAAATCTTGATTCTCGTCTGATTTTTACACAGAGCTCTTTAGCTAAAAATGTTATGAGACAAAAGTCCTTAGCTAGGAGGCAACAGCCTACAGCTAGTGGGGCAAAAAGTCCATCTAATCAATTCTAATCAAGTATATGTTGATTCTCAGTTGATTTTTAGATAGGGTTTTTAGGTAATGCAGGTATGGGACGCAAGTCCTCAGTTAGGAGACAACGCCTACAGCTAGCAGGCAATAGCCCATCGAATCAACTGTAATCACTGTTTAGGTCTGGGATTGCATACTTTAATGATTTTAGAGTTAACAGGTGGTTGACATAACAATCTTGTTAACAGCTTTTAAAGAATTGCTGTAGGAAAATATGTCAGAAATGTTTGCTGAAGGGAAAACTTTTTGTTAATGGAAACTTAAGATACAATCACAGATAGATAGAATCATAGGAATGTAATGATTGTTTTAGCCGTTATAAAACTAGTTACATCTTAAGTTAAAGATAATGATCACACTGTAATTAGCTTAACGTTTCACTAATTATACTTTGGAATATACACTGTTAGTTTTAATGATATTACTATGTTCCATTGTTTTAAGCTATACTTAGCTATGGATAACTTTTGTCACATTGCGCACGTCTTTGTGTCCTTTAGAAATGATTGAATCAACTGATTTTTCTTGTGAAACTTCCTTGTCTTTACAATAAAAACAGAAGCTAACTTTGAATTGGGGCTGTACCCCGTTTTCTCCTTCTAACAGAGGAGTTGCTGAGGTGCAGCCCCTTTGGGCTTCTCATTGCACTCATGTTCCTTTGACTAATCTTTTTTGCATCGCCATTACACAATTGCATATGATCTCAATTCTACCTGTCCACATGCCATTCCTTAGTCCAGAAGTCCTGAGGCTTTTTGAGATACATGTGAAAAAATGGATGCATTTCCCAAGGTGGGGGCTCCCTAGACGTGTGGAGGAGTCCCTGAGACAGCTTATGCCAGAGCCGACGTTGTCTTACTGACCAGGATATAACCAACCACTTCCCTAAATCGTGAATAATATTTCTAAGGTCTCTGTTAACAAAAATTAGATGAATTTTCCACCAGACCTGGGGTTCATGCATGGCTGGCCAGCCCACCCAGACCTTCTGGGTTTCTGAATGGTCCGTTATGAACCCAGAAGAAAGGTACCAGCAACACATTCCAAAACCCTATGGATCTAGCCTTGCCCTCTCCAGCACTTAAAGTCCTAAGTGGCCTCTATCCACTACCTGGGGGACAGGCTAATGACTCAGGGAGCCATCCTCAGCAGAAATGCAGCCAACTATTCTGTGGCCTCCCTTCTCTGCACAGTGAGTCCCTAGTTGCTACTTTCTTGGGCTCTCAAGGCCATTCCAAGAACAAGAACAAGAACATGTCCAGGCCCACCTTGAAGGGTCCTATTCTCTTCAAGGAGCTCTCTTTCGTCCCCCTGCTGCCCAAAACTCCACCCCAGTCAGTTCCACCCTCTTCTCCACCTTCCCCAAA
>NW_007733344.1:7533-12570 GCF_000696425.1 Galeopterus variegatus | reverse complement strand
TCCAGGCCCCACTTAAAGGGTCCTATTCTCTTCAAGGAGCTCTCTTTCCTCCCCCTGCTGCCCAAAACTCCACCCCAGTCAGTTCCACCCTCTTCTCCACCTTCCCCAAATGGGGTGTCCTCATCTAGCCATCATCAATCCCAGATCAATGTCCCATTTCTCACTCTGGCAGAGTGTGAAGCCTTGGAGTGGCACCTGCTGCAGAGGCAGCTCCAGCTTCAGTGGGGCTCAGTTCAGCACTCCCAGAGCCCTATACAGAATGAGCCCTGTGACAAAGCCCAGTCTCCTGAGACTGTGAAAACTTCCTGGCCAGGGAAGCCTGTCTCAGTCCTCACCAGAGAACTACTCTTCTTCCCGGAGCATGCCCGGAGGCTGCTGGAATTCCACCTCCAAAAGCAGTTGATTCACCATCGCTGGGGCCTGCCCCAGAAGATCCAGCAGTCCATTCAGTTGCTCCTTTCATCCACTGACCAGCAGACCTCTTCCTGGAGCAGCACAGCTCTAGCCAATGTGGGCATTCCCCAACCTATGGCCCCAGGGTCGATCCCCATGCCACACTTGTTTGCCCAAGTCAAGGCAATATTGCAGAGCCACATTGACTCTAAGCGTGGACAGATCCAACAGAGCAAGGTCCCTGCCTGTGTATATAACTCCTGGGACTATACACTTCCTGGAGGCCTGGCAGTGGCTCTGATCCCCTACGTTCCAGAAAGCCAACCCCTGGAGCTGCGACAGCAAGTGACCCTAGCCTACATCACAATGTTATGCCCTGTATGCCAGCGGCCCTTGACCAGCAGCAACAGGCCTTACCAGCTGCTGTCAGTGACCACTCTAAGCTGCCCCGAGCCTTGTCCAAGGAAGCCATTGAAAAACTGGAGACAGCTTTACGTCACAAGTATGTGGCCTTCTTGTCAGGGCTGCCTGCTCTCTATTATGTGACCCTCTCCAAGGCCATAGCTCCCAAAATCACTAGCCAATCCGTAGTCACAGAGGTGGGGCCTGGGAATATTGAAATCCCAGCAGAGCCTCCGACTCAGGTGATCTCATTAGAAGAACAGGGTATAAGTCTTGGGCCACAAGTTGGAGATGACAATGAGACTTGTGCAGACAATGCAGAAGAGTTCCAGCCTGAAGCGCAGGTGGAAGGAACGAGGGAGATGGTGCCTCTAGAAAGCCAGACACATCCTGCTAGCCTCCTCTCATTCAAGACACATATGTTGGCCAAACTAAATTACCACGTGAGGAAAAAGGTCCTAGAGATACAACTGGGAATTCCCATAAGGGCAAGGGAGTCCAGAGAACAAGCTACGACAGTCCCAGAGAACATATCAACACAGGAGTCTCTCGGGAATCTAAATAAACAAGGAAAAAAATTGCTGCAAGAACTGCCCCTCCCGCCAGATACTCCTCATGCCCCAGATCCAGAATGGGTCCACCTTAAGGAACAGCTGGCCACTGAGTTGAAGGCCGTGCAGCACAACCAAAAGCCACCTAGTTCCAAATCAGTGCCCCACGGTTCTGCCCACTGGGCCTCCGAGGTCTCACAACCCAGTGGGGACATGGCAGAAGCACAGGTGCTTTGTGTTCAGGTGGAGGCCAGTTTGAACAACCCCAGCCTGGAGCAACCCTGGCACCCTGAGCCCCAAAGCCCTGGCAAGAGCAAGGACTCAGCCCATGTCCCAGTGCTGGCAGAAAAGACAGAGGACCCAGGAAAACCCAAAGCAGCAGGGGACTATGGAGAAGGGGATGCAGGGTTGGGGCTCTCCTCAACCAGAGAAGAAAGACATCCTGCTGAAGATCAGAAACCAGCAGGGATGCTTCTGAACAGGACACTCCGAGGCTCCTGGCGATGGAGCCATAACTTTCATCCTGCTGATCCCTGTCGACGCAGCCTCCAGCATCACGCTCAGCCTAAACTCCCAGAACTACCTCCAGGAGTCCCTGGGGGAAAACAATCTGCGAATGACCTGCAAGACAGTCAAACCGAGATGAATGTCAGCCTCGAATCAGCAAGGATTCCTGAGAATGCCCAGCCTGTGGTGTCCCAGGCTTCACGGGGCCAGCCCTTCCTGAGTCAAGTAATGCAGGGTAAGCAGTGGCGGGGCCAAACTTTGCAAGGTCATGTATTGCACGGGCAGGTGATGCCAGCCCATACTCACAAGAGGCCCAGCATTCCAGAATCTAACTTAAGAAATAAGATTAAATCCTTTCTGCACTGTTTTAGCTCCAAAATGAAAGGCAAAGGGCATGAGGAATCCATGTTCTCTACAGCTGAGAAAGTGGTCAAAGCCAGAAAAGAAAAGGTTGAAAAAAGACCGGCTCCAGCCAAAATCTCCATGAGAAAAACTAAGACAGACAAGCCAACCGGGCATCCCAAGGCCCAATCTTTCCCCACTGAGAAGCCGGTGGGCCAGACCTCCTTGGATGCTCCTCATTCCCCTGACAATAAGCTCCGGCTATGCTCCAGACATCGTGGCTCTTCAGTTCTGGGTCACCCCCGCCACTGCCCTCGGCACTGCCCTCGAGTGGCTTGTGCCACTCAACCAAGAATCCCTACCTAGCTCCCCACCCTCACCTCAGACAGAAATACTGGTCTGCTTGAGTACCCCCAGGGCAATGAAAAAGAGTTTGTAGGCTCCCCAACCTCTGCATCCCTTGAAGAGGACTGTTACTGTCATTTCCATTAATGTACAGGTGGGGCAGATCTCCACCCAAAAACACTCTATATCTGTAACAAAGAGTTGTCTGTCTGCTCCTTGTCTCCACTGTATTGTGTTAAGGGAAGGCTTGAGAGAGGTTAAAAAGTTATTCCTCTCTAGAGAAGGAGCTTCGACCCACAATTCTGAGAGGTCATTTTAGAGGAGTATCACAGTGTTCCTTCTTGGTCAAAAGCACACAGTTAATAGGACAGATGTCAAAACCAAATGCTAGAATTTCCTGTTTGCTCCCTTTTGGGATTGGGAAGATCTTTCTGGAGCACCTATCTAGGAGCCTGCTGTAACCCTGTTACCTGTTTCTTACCTGCACTGACTCTCAGCTGCATGAAATGAATGTCCCCTGGAATGAAGATCACAGTAGGAAATGGAGAGGGTCCTGTCCCCACACTCAAGGGGAGGTAGGGAGGGATGCATGTAGTTGGAGGTCTAAGTACCTGGGACAAACCCTGACAGGTTCCTGCCCAAGGGCATAATAACAGAGAAAATCTAGTTTGTTTGGCACTAAAACAGCCTAGAGCCAGGAGGTAAATCCAAGGCTGAAGTGCTTTGTGGGGGAGGGAGGGAATAAACTCTGAACTTGGGTCTGCTGGCCCTTCGTGTGATTAAGGACAGTGCATTCAGCATTGAAGTTTCTGGGAAAGAATGACAAACACAAGGGGTTCTCTAAACATATCCAAAGCCGTCAAGTTACTGCTGGCAGCTTGTACACAGCCCTATTGTTGTGTCCTGTTTCTACAACACCTGCATCTGGGGTCCTTCACCACCACCCTTCTTTGCTTCCTGAATATACTTTCATGGTAAGTAATGGTGCGGAACTTAGCTGAATCCCCTCCAGGATCTGCCTGGTGACTTCCCCTCAGAGGATGACTCCTGTACTTTCACCCACCAAGGACTGTACCACATAAGCCTGGCAGTTCCAGCCCTTGGTTCCTGTCATATACTTCCCCATCTCTTCATTACATCCCACTGCATTTCAGAAAGCACCAAAACCATTCACCTTGACTGTCAAAAGAAGACTTTAAGGTTTGGGGGAAGTGTCCTCTCTATTAAACAGCCACCGAAAGTGATCAAAAATCTAGAAGTTAATGCCACACATGAGTCTTTAACAACCAGATCAGCTGCTCATAACTGAGGTGGGACTCTGGCCCCTTTGCCTCTCTCTGGAAAAGTCCAATATTTTGCTATTTCAGGAAAATATCTGTTTATCACTAATGGAAATATTATGTGCAAGTCTCGGAAACACTTGAAACGAAGAAACCCAAGGAGGCTGAGAGGAAAACAGGTCTATAAGCAGCTGCTACGTAATGTAAGCCCCTTCAAACTATACCCTGTCCATATTCTCCCTCACACACAGGCTAAATGAAGTCCCTCCTATATACCTGCTTTAGGAGACCTCCTGAATAGCTTGACCATACTGTGACACTCCTAGAGCTCTTTCCTGCTACCTGTTCAGTCCCACCCCCACTCCCACCCCATCACTGGGTGGGTGATCCACCACAAAGGCAGCTTTGGTAAGCCTGGCCACACAGTCAGACCTCTTAATGGTGGCCATCATACTCATATTTCCTTGAACCTCTGAAGAGGCCTAAGTGGATGCTGTCCTTCCTTCCCCAGTTGCCTGGGTTGGAGCAGGCACGGATCTCCCTGGAAAGAATACTGGAACACCTGGCCTCTTAAGGAAGCCATGGCAGAGCAGCATAGCTGAAGGTTATGCTTGCTATGCTCAATAGAATGTTAAGTATGAGTAAAAGATTTGGGTCATCCCCTTTCCTTTGGAAGGAAAATTCTGGCTGAAGTGGCCAGAGAATGATTTCAGGGGAAAAAGATAAACATGAACGAAGGGCAGCAAAACTATAACACAAGGAAAACATTACAAAATCCTTGAGCAAGTGTTTATACAACTTTCAGGCCAAAGGGCTGACCCCATGGAGAGGATGCAGGTTTCAGGTCCAAGTCACAAGAATGTAATGTGGGAAAAAAACATCAGGGTTAGAAATCTAGCTCTGATGTTTGACAAGTTAACATTTCTGAGCCCCAGTTTCTTCATCCGGGAAAGAGGGATAATTGTATATCCATTATCAATGTACTTGTGACTCCCCAAAGCACTTCTCTGAAAGTGAAATCCGAAGCCCAGTCTCACTGCCGATCTCCTAACTGTACAGTGAACAGCTGGCGGAAAGCTCCATCTTGCTCCAATGACAATGCAAATTAATTCAGAATCTCCAAACACCCTCCACCCCACCAAAGTGCTTTCCAATGTAAGGGAATGCTATACTACGCATTCTTTTCTTGTGGTTGCTGTTACTCCATACATCAAGAT
>NW_007733344.1:5206-6739 GCF_000696425.1 Galeopterus variegatus | reverse complement strand
CACGAGCACAGAAGCGTGTATTTGGCCAAGAACGGCTAAGGCCGCAGACACTCCCACCCTACTTCCTCCTGGTGCCATCTTAGGCTGCCACATTAATACTCCCTTGTGGGGGCCGGCCCGGTGGCGCACTCAGTAGAGTGCGGCGCTTAGGAGCGTGGCGGCACTCCCGCCGAGGGTTCGGATCCCATATAGAGACCAGTCCGCTCACTGGCTGAGCGCAGTGTGGGCGCGACACCGAGGGTTGCGATCCCTTACCAGTCACAAAAAAAAATACTCCATTGTGGGCCCATAATGGCACCACTTGTAATGTCACTTAAGGTGGCATTAGTTTTTAAGGCCCGACAAAAATCAGTAGCCAGAGAGGAAAGAGAAATATCAAAAGAGTGTGGTATGCCAGAAGACAAGAGAATACAGGCTGAGTATCCCTTATCTGAAATGCTTGGGACCAGAAGTGTTTTGATTTTGGATTTTTTCAGATTTTGTACTATATGCAGTATACTTACCCACTGAGTATCCCTAATCTGAAAATCTGAAATCTGAAATGCTCCAATGAGCATTTCTTTTGAGCATCATATCAGCTCTTAAAATGTTTCAAATATTGGAGCATTTTGAACTTCAGATTTTTGGATTTGGCATGCTTAACCTGTATTTCAAAGAGGAAGTGATTGGAGACCAAGATGGCGACAGGTCTGGAGCAGGGGGCGCCAGAAGACAGCGTGAGCCTGAGAAGTGTGCACTGTGCTGCCAGAGTGCTATTTGCATTTCCAAGAGCAACAAAAAATGAATAAGTCTTTGTTCAACTAATCTACAACTATAAAAAAGCAACTACAGATTTGAAGTTTATGGCCGACATAAAAGAAGATTCCTGAGAGTGCCCAAGCTGCGCCACAGGACCGAGTGAGAAGCCCAAGGTGGCAGCGGCCAAGGACGGGGACGGCGATGACATGGAAATGGAGAGAGAGTCACCCGGCCGGCCCAGCTCTGTGAGTGACCCCCAGCCCAGCCCTGCTTGCAGGGCAGACACCTGTCCAGCTTCCACCTGCCACACCAGGCCAGTCACTGGCCCCAGGGCTGCCTCAATTTCTCGGGTAGGGGTGTAGCTGGCCGGCTCGGCCAGGCCTGCCCTCCTCGCCTGGCTCAGCTCCTCACTGAGCCTTACCACATGCTTGCCCTGGCGTGGGGCCTCCCAGGGCCTGCGGGCCAGCCTCCCATCCCTCTGGCGGGACTGGTGGCATGGGGGGGGGTCCCGGCCAGCTTCGGGAAGGCAGGGAAGAGCAGGCTGGGCCGATTGTCACTACACTGCACCCTCGGCTCCGGCCTCCGGTAAACTTCCTGTTACCGGGAGGCAGATACCATCTCTGCAGCCATCAGTTCAGAAAAACACCTAACCGATTTCTGGTTAGGAAAAGTGTGGTCAGAGCGCTCCCGAGCTCGCTTGAAACTGCCGGAGAGCTGACTGCAGGCAGGCGCCGGAGTTGGTCCACGCTGGGGGGATTCAAAGAGGAACTGTGTGCTGCGGGCTCCTCTCCTGAG
>NW_007733344.1:0-243 GCF_000696425.1 Galeopterus variegatus | reverse complement strand
ATATTAAGTGAAACGAGTCAGGCAGAGAAAAAGAAATACCAAATGTTCTCACTTATTGGTGGGAGCTAAAAATAAACTTAAAAATTCACTCACACACAAAAATTAACCAGGGTTGGAGGGGAAGAAGATATAGCAACTACAATACTTTGAAGTTGTTACAACAAGGAAACGGAAAGGACATCCTTGGGTGGGAGGGGGGAGAGGGAGGAGGGAGGGAGGTTTCAGTGATGGGCCATAATAATC
>NW_007733343.1:111634-112851 GCF_000696425.1 Galeopterus variegatus | reverse complement strand
CAGCCAGTGAGCGGGAACCGGTCTGTATGTGGGATCCAAACCCTCGGGCGGGAGCACCACCACACTCCCAAGCGGCGCACTGTAGCAGTGCGCCACCGGGCTGGCTCCAATGTTTGGACTTTTTAAAAGTCTCGTTTTATTTTTTTTTTTTTTGTCTTTTTTCGTGTCCGGCATTTCATGTCCGGCAACAGATCGCAACCCTCAGTGTTGCGCCCGTACCGGACCGGGACCGGCAACGGGATCGCAACCCTCGGTGCTGCACCCGCCCCTCGCTCAGCCAGTGAACGGGAACCGGTCTGTATGTGGGATCCGAACCCTCGGGAGGAGCGCCGCCGCACTTCCCAAGCGGCGCACTGTAGCAGTGCGCCACCGGGCCGGCCCTAAAAGTCTCATTTTATAATTACTACCAGCTACTGAAATTTTTTTAGCATTTGATTTTGTTCAAGGGCTCCCATCAACATTTGCTAATGTTTTCCCTGCGAAGTTAGTCACCATAGGACTGGGGAATAACCAGAAAATTCTGCCACAAATGACAGGGTCTAATTATTGTACCCCATAAAACAAGCCACAAGCGGACTTTGGTGGTAGAATTATTTACCTGCTCATCTAGAGCTCATTCCAATTTGGCCTTTAATATATAACTCTGTTTGGGGCTCAGATCCATGATTTCTGGAGGAAGACATGTGACTTTAATTTAATTAGGCCTGTTAAGGTTTAGTCACCACCCTAGCAAAGCTCTCTCTCCCTGTCCCCAACTGCTATCCCCAGTACATGCTGTACTCCACAGCACTCCAGTACTGCCTGGTTTACAGCTTTGGCCGTAAGACAAAGGTAAATGAGAGGCAGAATCAAGAATTAAGATTTTTATCAAGAATTTCTAGATTGTTACTAAACAATACTAGGTTGTTCAGTTACCCTGAAAATCTTCACGCACATGCTACAGAAAAGATTTTTTAAAAATATTCAATTGCTGGAACATGGACACAGCAAGCCCAAGCCAACTTTAAGCTAAGAAAAGGGAAAAAAGTCAGAATAAATTGCTCTTTCTTTTTTTCAAGGTTCTTTCTGTACTTGCAACTGGCAACTTGTAAACTCATCCAAAGTCACCAGACAGAATTCCTGATACATGATGGCCAACATTATCTAGGGGTAATTCAAAATTAGATTTTTTAAAATGAGAGGGGGTGGAAGGAAGGGAGGAGATGAAAGGACAAAAG
>NW_007733343.1:106748-110935 GCF_000696425.1 Galeopterus variegatus | reverse complement strand
AGAATTTCTAGATTGTTACTAAACAATACTAGGTTGTTCAGTTACCCTGAAAATCTTCACGCACATGCTACAGAAAAGATTTTTTAAAAATATTCAATTGCTGGAACATGGACACAGCAAGCCCAAGCCAACTTTAAGCTAAGAAAAGGAAAAAAGGAAAAAAAGTCAGAATAAATTACTCTTTCTTTTTTTCAAGTTTCTTTCTGTACTTGCAACTGGCAACTTGTAAACTCATCCAAAGTCACCAGACAGAATTCCTGATACATGATGGCCAACATTATCTAGGGGTAATTCAAAATTAGATTTTTTAAAATGAGAGGGGGTAGAAGGAAGGGAGGAGATGAAAGGACAGAAGAGAAAAATGCTCAAAAATTTGGCATCCAATATGCTCACCTAACAGAAAGCAATTTGTTAATAATTATTTCAAACTGAAGGAGAGTTTTAGATACTAAAGAATCTACAAAGTTTCCCCTATAATTTTTATTGACTCCAAACAAGTTTGCTATCAGTTTTGGGATGTGGTCAGTTCCCCTATGCACAGGACATAAGTTTAGAGAGTTCTCCAGAATTGGGGTTTGTACAACCAGCTCCTGGAGAAGAATCGCGACCCCGGCTATTACCTGGTTGCATAGGAAGGCTGGACTTCATGTGGGTTCCTGCGATCTGACCAGAAGAACAGGAGTCTGTCAAAAATGGGCTCCACATCTGCTATAAATGATTTCCCTTCTGGAAATATCCGTAGGATCCCGCCATGCAGCTGAGGGCCACAAAGAAGGTGCATTATTCCTTGGTCTCACATATAGTTTATCAACAATGATATTTCAGCCCCATCTAGAAACAATGCCATTCCAAGCATATATTACCCCAAATTTTTACTTCAACTTCACACTTGGTTCCAAATTTTACTTCAAAGTTGTAGAGATATCTTCTTATTTACCTCATACCAAAGCCTTCCCATCCCCACAATCATGAAGCCCATGGGCACAAAATAGAGTACTATTAGATTGAATCATACAGAATTGCCAATATACGACTGGTTTTGACCAAAAGAAACAAACAAACAAAACAGCAATTTCATATGGCTCCATCTAATATTAACAGCTTCCTAAAATAATCATCACACATAACTTCGCCTTCGATTAGAATTTACAGCTTCCTTCTGAACTCCCTTAGCTCCTATCTGACCTTGTTCGTTAGAAGTTATATGCTTCTTTTCTTTTTAACTCTCAGACCATCTTATCTGTACCTTTTATGACACACATCACTTTCTTGAATTACTTTTTTTTTCACATTTACACCCAATCTGTCCTACTTGAATAACCATATACAGGGTAGAATTCAGGCCTCACGATAACGTTTCCCAACAGCACACCAGCTGACACTAGCAGCACCTCAACAATTTACTATTATTGACCTGATAACTTTCCTCTCTTGCTTCTGACAGCACCCCTAAAGATTTTAAAGGAGACCTAATGGATGAATTCCAGTCATGTTACCAAATAGGGAGAAGAAACAAGCCTTTTCACTGATTCACTGCTTTCCCAGGTTTCGTTTTTCTGACCCCAGATAAAATATCATCGCTTTATGACAGCCAGTGTCTGCCCTAATGGAGAGGAAATGGAGATGCAGAAGGTTCAAAGGCCAAATAAGCTTGCCAAGTTCTCTGACTTCCCAGACTCCTAAATCATTCTTAACTTTCAGAAAGCATACAAAGTCCACACAAACATTTGAAAGCATGGAACCGGGCTTCATATCTCTGTCTATCTACATGTCCTATAATACAAAAATAAGCCACAAAAACTTTGGCATTCACAAACCATAGTAAGCCACAGCAAGCAGCCATAACACGATATATCACCCTGAGAGAAGGGATTGTTTGGGAAATCTCTCTCATGGATGGTTTTATATGCTACAATTCCATTTTTGTGGAATTATTTCAATAGTGCTGCTGCAAGGAAAAAGTATATATCCTATTCTGCATTGAGAATCATATCAGCTCTGAGTTAGACTAAAATAACTGACTCCTAATTCTGTTAAATTACCTTCCCTTCATCAACCTGTGCCTTAATATTCACCTTACCTACTCCCTCCAAATTAACTTTATATCCATTATTTTCATCTCATCAACTTCAGTACTAATTCCATGGAGAGGAGAAAAGAAAAATACAAAACAAATAGCAAAAAATTTCAGTGGGAGATAGAGCTTTTATGAACTCAAAACCTTCCTTTAAGTTATTGGCATTCTTGTCTTATAGTTTCTAACTCCGCACTTTACTCCCATTATTCCAAAGTACCTTGGCATCCCAGTTCTTGTTCAGATAGTAGATGCAGGTGATACAGCGACCATCACCGTTGGGGTTGTCCACATGGCGAACATAACCCGTTCCATTTCCTGGATAACAAGCAACCATTGCCTACAGAGAAACCCAAGAAAGCTGGTTAGCAAAGCTGAGACAATCTTCTCCCGCTGGTGAACAATATCTCTTTGGGCGCTATGTGACATTTACAGGTGGCTGCTGGCTGCTTAACTGCATATACAGTACATAAGTCCGAACTCTTCAGTGTGTAAGATTAATAGCCAGGTCCTACCTTATGGTTCAGCCCAGTGGAAAGTAGTTCAATAGTATTCTCACAGTTCTAGAACACTTCAGTCTTTCTTAAAGTAACCCACCTACATCATTACTAGAATGCCCCACTTTTTTTCAATACTCCCTTTTGAAAAAGTGGTTTCTGGATTCCCATCCTAGACTCACAAAATCAGAATCACTAGCTGTGGAGCTTAGGGATTATCCCTGTTTAGCAAGTGCCCCTGAATCACCGAATCACACTATCTTGGAACGATGGCTAAAGATATTCACATTTACAAAGAGACAGAACCAATCATAAAGGAAGAAAAGGTCAGGCTTATTCAGTAGGATGCTTAAGAGAGAAGGGTCAGTGGGAAGCTGCGCACTCACTCACTAGCACAAACAACAAAGCCAGATCCCTTTCAGGGAAAAAGCCACACACCTGTCTTAATATGCGTTCCTTAATGCATGTCTTCTTTCTACATGACAATTATCAAAACAGGTGATAATCTGAAGTTCTCTTCCTTTGTCTAAGTGCTACCTGTATCAACCAGGTGGAAGAATAAAGCAGAAAGCCATACCAAAAATCCTACTGACAATTACTATTAGAGAATTACTATTAACAAACTTCTAACTGTTCCATGGAAAAACTATAACAGGGAGTAGGAAAAACAGGCAAAGTACTTTTGAAAAAGCCAGTTCTTTTTTCACAGAACACTGTCATATTTTAAAAATATTTTTATAGGGGCTGGCCCGGTGGCGCACTTGGTAGAGTGCTCCATGGAAAAACTATAACAGGGAGTAGGAAAAACAGGCAAAGTACTTTTGAAAAAGCCAGTCCTTTTTTCACAGAACACTGTCATATTTTAAAAATATTTTTATAGGGGCCGGCCCGGTGGCACACTTGGTAGAGTGCGGCGCTTGGGAGCGCGGCAGCGCTCCCGCCGAGGGTTCAGATCCCATATAGAGACCGGTCCGCTCACTGGTTGAGCCAGTGCGGGCGCGACACTGAGGGTTGCGATCCTGTTGCCGGTCGCAGTATGGGCACGACACTGAGGGTTGCGATCCCGTTACCGGTCACGAAAAAAGACAAAAAAGGAAAAAAAAGAATATTTTTATAGGAATGTGATATGTATACAAAAGATATTGGAACCAGCAACATAAGATAAGGACAGGATTTTTTTTCCCCAGTACTGTTCACTGATGTATTCTTAGCACCTAGAATAGTGCCTGACACATAGAAGGTGTCCATTTACAACTGGTAAATAAATCAGTGAATTAACATATGGCCCTTTCTATCTACACTGGCACATTCTATCTGGATTAATAGCTATTTTTCATTTTAAAAACCTATCTTTAAACATACATGTAGGGATCTAGGTCATGTATCCTCTGATATATGGCAAGGTTGCTTCACTGGTAAAATGACCAGTTGGGTAGAGCCCCAAACTAATGTGCTAGTGGTTCAATGAGTTGGCTTTTTGGGGTTGCCAAGTCATTCCCAACAGTAGCATGAAAACACGGAACTAGGCATCACTGCACACTAGAACAATAATAAAGCTGACGGTAACTTGGCTTTACGATGATCTTAAAGCTTAAATTATTATATCTCTCACATTT
>NW_007733343.1:102212-106225 GCF_000696425.1 Galeopterus variegatus | reverse complement strand
TTTATATCCTCATGCAACTTAGTAATCCCCATGTCCTGCTTTTGAACACTGAAAACGTCTATGCAATGCCATTCTTAGAGATGAAGTTAAGCTGTTAGCTTGAACATCTTCCAGAAGGTGGAATTTTGAGGAAACTGCAATAAAGATGTAACAAACAACAGTACCACCAAGCAAAGGATGGCTTGGGGAAAGGCAATTAGCAGCAGATAGAAATAATGGGACTATCTGGAGAAGAGATGGATGAAGTCACCTGTAATGACCAGGGAATCACCCATCCCTGGAAGCACCTATTAGGATTATAAGAGCCACCACTGAGCCAATAATGAAAGTCACTTAAGCCACAAACAAGTATAGGCTGGATCCCCTACCATCTCAGCCTCCCCCCCACACACACACACTGTGTGTGGCTGAAAAGAAAAAGTACTCCATCGGTGCTATAATCTTATATTCTTAAACTTCTCTACTCTAAGGAAAAGGTCAGTGGTCTGAATGCCTGCCATCTAATTCACTCTGCAACTAACTTAGTGACCCCAGGTTTGGTTGTTTTCCTATAAAGAGGGGCTTGGATTACAAGGCCTCGGAAGCCCCAAGAATGTCTAAGATTTGATCCAAGCATCAACTCCAGAAAAAGCAACGTAGTTCTTCAAGGCATTATGAAGTGCTTACCTAACTCAGAAGTCAGCATAGATTAGAATATTGGAAAATTAGAGATAGATACAAATTCACAAAAGCACATCTTCTACTAATTGCTGCATCTATAAAACATACACAGAGAAGAGCTAGTACAAGTCCAGGGGACTTACTATTAGGACAAAACCCCCAAAAGTCAGCAAAGTATCTAATTGCTTAAGGAAGAGGAACAGAGATAATTTTTCTGGACAGAGTGACTATTCACCCTCTCTCCTAGTTCCAGAAGCCATATGCATCAAGTTTGAAACAATGGAAGGAAATCATTGCGAGCCTCAGTGGGCCTGTAGAAACTACATCTGGCCAATTTATCAGTGTGTTTTCTGGAAGAGTGCCATAGGAGATGGGTCTTGGCTTGGGCATATTCCCAACTATTTGCTGGGTCCAAAACCAAGAGGCTAAGGATGCGCTGAGAGGCAAGTCTCACTTCAATAACTAGCCATTCACTTCTGTGCCAATTTGCACACGGGGCAGTAACAAACTCCGGAAACTGATCAATTCAACTGAGTTGCTATCTGAACCTCATCAAGCCTGAAGAAGGATTTAGAGTGTGTAACAGAGGAAAATGCTTCAATGCTTTATTGTTATAAAAACAGGGCCAGAGTACTTTAACGATCACATAACAAACATATCAAGCAATAACACTGACGCATATTGGTAGGATGTCTTATTTATTGTAGGCTTTTCATTTACTAAAACTTCCTAACTGGATTAATATTTGAAATTTACAGAAATTTAATAACATATTAGTGCCACGTACAATAGCACATACAAGTGTAGTTCCATAGTACTATTCTTGGATGTGCAGATAAACTCACGTATCCCCTCATGTATTCACCATTTCCTTCACTGACCCCCACAGTGCACACTCCCCCCAGCCCCAACATCCCCAGGGGCCTCTGCATAGCTCTGTAGCAATAGGAAATGAGTGTAGGGGTGAACCAGGTGTTCCTGGCTGGCTCTAGACCAGAGATATGTGCTGTAGACACCCAAGTCACGTTCAGGCAGAAATGTCTCTGTATTCTTTGAAGATGTACACAAATGTATAGAATTTTAACAGCCAAATCTAAGTATTAAAATCTGCTCCCCAAATGCCACAGGTGGAAAAGAAAGCAGTGGTTCTGTTAGAGTGAGCTGACTTCGAAACAAGAACAAAAACAAAACCGTATCTAAAGTCCCAAGGTAAAATTGAAAAAAGTCTAGGATTTCCAGTCCAGTGCCTAAACAGAACACTCTTGAATGCAATCAACCACAGCTTAATTGCATGTACAAACCGTTTTTAAAAACTAGCATCAGTACCTCCACTGTCCACTCAGCAGACCCTCAGGCTAAGCAAAAATACCAGCCAACATTTATAAGGATTTGTTTTGAATTAAGAATGGTCTTGAGCAGAGCATACTTTGAATAAAATGTGACTTGTGTACAGGGTAATCCAAACTTAACCTCTTTACACTTCAATTTGTTCACCTGTAAAATGGGTTTATTAGGACTGATGGAGATAATCCATGTAAAATGCTTCATGCAAGCCCTGGCATACACTAAGTGCCTAATAAATGTTAGTTATTTTTAAAGTCGATGACATAGCACATTTGTCTTCCCTTCACCTGGGATTGCAGAATGTCTCTTCTTCAGGGATGCAATTCTACTTCAGTGCATTGCAGTTTCAAATCCNCTTAACCTCTTTACACTTCAATTTGTTCACCTGTAAAATGGGTTTATTAGGACTGATGGAGATAATCCATGTAAAATGCTTCATGCAAGCCCTGGCATACACTAAGTACCTAATAAATGTTAGTTATTTTTAAAGTCGATGACATAGCACATTTGTCTTCCCTTCACCTGGGGTTGCAGAATGTCTCTTCTTCAGGGATGCAATTCTACTTCAGTGCATTGCAGTTTCAAATCCAGGGCTGGCCAACTAAAATAGCCTTTGACATTCGCCAGTAACATAAATGATTGAAAACAATCAGGTATACATATGTGTCAGAACTCTGCAGTGTATGCTATGCTACCTATACCAGGGGATTTGTTGTCATTTGCAATGAGGACAAGTCTTCAGATTTTATGAGAGTAGCATGCAAATCAGATTTTTATGTAAACTCTCCTAAATATTGTTGATCTCCTAAATATTATTTAATCAGGGCCACAAAAAACTATATCAGGCTATATTTTGAGATGGCTGTCTGAGGCCTCCCAAGAAGTCAAGCTATTTTGAGGTAGCTCCTGAGTTATAAGTGGGCACCTTTCCCATCTCTCTTCATCAGGCTCAAACATATCCTGTCCAAAGACAAAGCTTCATCCACATTCCACGTGCCTCTCCCACACCTCCCCTCCTCAAGTCCTTCCCCCATGTCCACCCGGTACAAAGCAATGGGGGCCCAGGATCCTTCCCCTCTCCACCTTAAGGCACGATTTTACAGAGAGTTAGATATGTAAAGAGCTGGAAAGAAATACAGATGACCATGCACCTCCTTTAGCTTGGAAAAACAGCCAAGCAACTCATCATAATGGAGAATTATAATAACTGAAGTTTTCTGGCCAGAAATGGGTCTCATTTATATTTGGGTGAAAACAGCCGGGGTGACAACAGCCTAGGTGACAAACTTGCCAATGGGTTTAGTCAGCTGTGGGAAGAGGAGCTGAGGACTATACTTCTGGGGTCATTTTTCTGGGTGACTTGTGCTCAGCACACATTTTCACACACACACTGAATGTCGACAGTGAGCAGGGCAGCCCATGGTTGTACACTTGTGTCCTGCATTCCTAAAGGCACCCTGTTGAGGTTGGGCCCCCATTTGGTAATGCATCTGTGCAGAGAGAGTGCAGGGATTAGTAACTTGAACAAAGGCCCTACGTGTGCTAGCAGCAGCTCTAAAATTGAAATTCTCCTATTTAAAAATAAAAGAATGAAAAATCATTAAGTATTCACACTGCTGTATGCAGGCACACTGCAGGAAAAGCTGGAGTGAGAAAACACTTGGAAGAGTCATGGCATATGCAAGTTTTATTCTTTTTTTAAAAAAAAATCTAAAGACAAATTAAGCCAAAATGTCAAAATCCATTATTTTCCATTTGGCTNTACCAACCCTGGGCACTAGTCTACCTGAGTCATAGAGCAACCCCAGCCAGTACATCTCTTTATTAAAGAACTTTTTGGGACTACCAACCCTGGGCACTAGTCTACCTGAGTCATAGAGCAACCCCAGCCAGTACATCTCTTTTTTAAAGAACTTTTTGGGCCGGCCTGTGGCTCACTCGGTAGAGTGCGGTGCTGATAACACCAAGGCCGCGGGTTCGGATCCTATATAGGGATGGCCGGTTTGCTC
>NW_007733343.1:80796-101538 GCF_000696425.1 Galeopterus variegatus | reverse complement strand
CATATTCACACACACACTGAATGTCGACAGTGAGCAGGGCAGCCCATGGTTGTACAATTGTGTCCTGCATTCCTAAAGGCACCCTGTTGAGGTTGGGCCCCCATTTGGTAATGCATCTGTGCAGAGGGAGTGCAGGGATTAGTAACTGGAACAAAGGCCCTACATGTGCTAGCAGCAGCTCTAAAATTGAAATTCTCCTATTTAAAAATAAAAGAATGAAAAATCATTAAGTATTCACACTGCTGTATGCAGGCACACTGCAGGAAAAGCTGGAGTGAGAAAACACTTGGAAGAGTCATGGCATATGCAAGTTTTATTCTTTTTTTAAAAAAAAATCTAAAGACAAATTAAGCCAAAATGTCAAAATCCATTATTTTCCATTTGGCTCCAACAAAGAGTAAAGAGAGAACTCCAAAACTCTTTTACAACTTAATCCATAAGACTGGAAAAGCAAACTGTAATTACTGCTTTAGCCTTTCACCAACTTCCTTGTTCGGGGTGTGTGATCTTCGAGGACAACTTGTGGGATCGACTGTTGTCACTTAAATTCCTACAGTACAATCTTCACAGGCCTCTTTACAAGATGATAGCAACTATGCAAAGCTTTCTCCGAGTTTCAAGAAAATGTCACACAAAGCTCACACTTGCCGCTGTTTGGTCCCACTCTTTGTGAAACTGACAAAAAAAAGTAAGGTCTCCATGCGATGATGAAACAGCGCTAATATACACAAGGCACTTCAAAAAAGTTCATGGGAAGATTCATATTACTTTTTTATTCTATTTTTCCGTGAACTTTTTGAAGTACTCTCATAAGCATTAACAGTTCTTCAGAATTTTTTTTATGCATTCATTCTACCTTCACCTAGTTTGACATAAAGAAATTACCTGTATATAGAAAGAAGTAGAAAACTTTGCTCAAACTGTCAGTTATTTTGGCATTGCTTGTAATCTGTTACTGGTTAAGAACAAGCCTAGCTATGTCCTTCCTTCTAGTGCGTCTAGTTAAGAGACTGATGTAACAAAATGAGGGGAAATAAAAAATACGCTTTCTATAGGGCAGTAACACAAGCTGTGTCCAGCTACCATGTTCCTCTTACCAAAGTTTCAGCATCTGACCAAACAATTCAGAAGATTCAGAATACCACACAAAGATCTGTCAGGTAAGTGAGCTTTTCAATAAACTTTAAGTCATTCATGAAAATATTTGCTACTATTCTATTTCCACAATGAAAACTACTTCTGCCTTCCTCATTTGCCCCGAATCTAACTAAAAATAATTCTGTTCCTGAACCTACGTACCTAGAACACTGCTACACATAACCTCACCTCCCAATGTAGAGCAATAATCATCACGCCTCTACAACTGAATTTTCTAATAATGTAGGAATTTCAATACTTTTGAAAATGTAAAGTAAGAATTTACAACCGGCTCTCAGTTGCTTTGATGAAGTCAGTCTGCTCACCCCTGCTGGTCAGGCACCAGCCCCATGCCTGGAAGGGCAGAGAATTTTCCATTTTCACTTTAAAACCTTTCCCCAGATGAACTTGGCCCTAGCTTCAGGATCATCCAAACAAGCTTCAACAATTACCCAGACTCTGGACCCTTTGATTTAGATCTCCTGGGTCAGTGATGATAGTCCTACCAGATAGCCCCTTGAGATTCTAACAGCAAAGAGATGGGCTCCACGCCACCCCCCAGAAATATGCACACATACACACAAAGAAGTCTGCACAAAGTTACAGGGCTTCAAAACCTGTAAAATCTAACTGTACTATATCAATATTCTATGCCAGGGGGATACTACACCTCATGCACAAACTTCAGAGTGAATCACCCTCCCCCAAGAAGCCACTGAAATTCTCAGAGGCCCAGAATTTAAAAGACTATAGTCATTCCTTTGTGAATTGTGGTTAATTCTTCTCCTTGGAGGGGATTCAGCCAGAGCCCTTCAATTAGGCACGGTAACTAGGCCCAGCCACATCGACATATCAATACAGGCTGTTTGGGTTGGGGAAGGCCGCCCTTCCCGTGGAGTCCTGGCTCTAAGCCAGCTGGGTGATGGCTGAGTGACAGGGCTACGTGCGCTCCGTGAGGGTGGCAGCCAGCCCACACCCGAGCACACCGCCAGGCAGCCCGAGGAGGGAACCAACACTGGGGAACTCCCTGCCTCCCATCACTACTCCAGTCACCAGGAAAATGCTTCTTCCTCGCAATTACTACATCAGCGAAAGTCAGGCAAGCCCAGGGTTAAGGACATGAAGACAGGCATTTAACCATATCCTGTCTGATCCCTTTCCCCACGTAGTAGCAGCTGCCATTTCCTGAGGACCCACGTAGCCGGGTGGCACTTTACACCCATCTCATTTAGGTTCCTGATTCCTGGGAGGTGAGCAGCAGCCACGTGCCCTGAGTCACACTGCTCACAAGTCCTCAGCAGAAATCATTAGCCCTGGAAGTTGTGTGAATCTAGAAGTTATGGTTTTCCTACAGAAAAACAAATTCATGAGTAATCCCTGAAGCAATATGGGAGTAGGGACTCATGATATTGAACTCTTGACTGAGAAAACAGCCTTATCAGGAAAATAAAACTTCACCAGTAGCTCCCCAGGTGTTTCTGAGCATGATAGAGAAAAGGAATGCAAGACTGTCAGAGAATTAAGCATGGCTCTCTGTACGTTTCCATCTAAAATTAATCCTAAAATACTTGAAGGAATTCATGAAAACCTAAATACAATTGCTAAGAGAAGACATCGTTAATGGATAATATAGATAAAAAAACATAGTTACCAATCAAAATACGTTATGAAAAATGCCTTGAAGCAACATTCTTAAGGCAGGAGAGAAACCTACATTTGCACTCCCGCACTTGGAAAAGCACATCTGCTGAATGAAAGAAATGACACACAGCAGTCAGTGTAGGATTAGCACTCATGACATTCACTAGCCACATTTATTTACTGAACAAACATTTGTATAGTGCTTACTGTGTGCCTGAACTGTTCTGTGTGCTTCACAAATATTACTTGATTCTTCATAACAACCCTACAAGGTTAGGAACATTATCTCCATTTTACAGATGAGGAAACAGAGGCAAAAGGAGGATAGATAACTTGCCTTTTCAAACCCAGTTAATCTGGCCAGAGTGTGAGGCCTTAATCATCAAGTCATGCTTTACCATCACAGCTTACCTAACGACTAATATCAACTCACTCACCCCCACCTCATTTTTGAGAGAACTAAGACCTTCAGTTCTTCTTGAAGTATTTGACTCCCTCTCACCCTTGCCTATCACTCTTTTGGAATGATAGAAAATCATAAAATGCAAAAAAAAAAAAAACTACAAACATATGAAAAACTAAGGGTGCCTGGTATTGAGTCTATGAACTAAAGCTCCAGGGGGGAATTTAAACAAAAGCAAGAGGCAAAGAAAATTGATCCTGAATCCTGTGGCAAAGCACTATTTGTCCAAATTGTTGTCTTTACTTTGGTTATTCCCACTGCAGGCCAATCTCAATCCCGCCATAAAATCTCCACAGCCCCTGCAGGGCCCATATCTGCTCGGATGCAGTGGGTCAGCAGCCCACGTCCTATCCCAAGGCTATCCCTTAGGTTCTGTAGGAGGAAGTCTGCCTCTCCAGGACCTTTTTCTATTAGCTCACATCAGCATCATCCACTGTTTGCAGAATTGTTTCACAGTCAGACAATAAATGTCCAATTAAGAAAAAAATTTAAAAGGAAATATAAAAGTGTATTTCCCATGGGAAAAATGGAGAGGTACCAGGAAAAGGAATCCCAGGGATGAAATAAATTTTCCCTACCCAGGCTCAAAACTTCTTCAGGAGACATCTGAACTCCACTGCTACCACATTCATTAGAATCCATGTGATATAGAACTTTCTAAAATCACATTAATTAGAATTCACTGGATACAGACCCATTTTGGCTTAGAGGAGGTGTGAGATCCAGAAGACTTGTTAGAGCACTAGAGGGCTCTTCTGAGAGAAATGTATAAACGATTTTGGGGAGCAGAAAGGGGACTAGAAATAAATAAGTGCCTGGCTCTGACTTTGGGGGCTGGGAAAGTGGTTAATTTAATCTTCCCCATGCTCCTCAGTGATAGATGTCGGGGCCATTTTACAAATGTGGAAACAGAGTCAGCAGCAAGAAAGTAACTTGTTGGACTTTACAGAACTAAGCAGGTGAGCCAGAATTCCAAACCCATGGTCTTTCCACCACTAAACGCTGCTTCCAAAAAATATCAGGAAAAAAATTATCTGAAAACAGGTGTTATTACTTCCAGAGCAAACATGAATGAAATTGCCTTCCTTCAACTCGAAGATAATGCAACAAAGGACTCTCAGATGACACGCTTGGCTTACCAAACACAGGTTCAAACCCTTAACTGGGAAACCAAAGCTCTTCATGACCAAGTAGGAAAAGTCAAGGGGCAGCCACCCACCCACCTCTACCTAATCATACCTTTGATTCCAATCAAGCTGGGTTCCATTGTTTATCAAATTCTCCCCCAGGAGCCCCACACCTCAGCCTGCTGGAATAGCCACCTTACCCTGGCAGGCCAGAGACCACTTTAGGCTTCTGCATGGTATTCACAGTTAGCACTTTACAGATGCTCATTATTGAGAGCATCCGCTCTGAAGGTACTATTTACCAGTTTGGGCTCATCCAAAATCGCCATGATTCTTTCTCATTCTTCCTGCTGTCTTCAGCTCACACTCCTTGCAAGACTGTTAAATACCTGTTAGATTCCTGCTGTCATTAACAATGATTTTCCCCCCTCCATTCACCACACAGGAAGGAATCAGTTCCAAATTTCACTCCAATTCTAGCTCTGAAAAATTAAGTTTATTAGTACAAATAATAAAAGTTATATACATGTGTGTTTAACATGTGGTGGCTTTTTCTCAAAAATTTCCCAAGTGAATTAAAAATACCTGTATATTTTGGTTTTACCAATGAATAAGCTCAGATCTAATCAAATGAGCTCTGATTTTCTCGCGAGCAGAGAAACTATAGGAAGATACAGCACCATCTCTATTTCTCTTCTTAATGCATTAACTTTACTCAGTGGTTCTCAAACTTTAGAACGTATGAGAAACACCTGGAGAACTTGTGCATTTCTCTTTCAGTAGGTTTTGGGGAGAAGCCCAAGAATTTGCACTTACAGCATATTCTCAGCTGATGGTGATGCTGCTGGTCCAGGGACCACTAAGAACCACAGCTATTTTGTGGCAAAACTAAGAGTTCCGCCTCACCCTGAATGATAAAAAGTAAAGAGGAGTTGGTCAACTGCACTAGTTAATTTGGGAACTGAAAGTGGGTGGATAGATCAGGAAGTGAGAGGAATTCCTAGGGCATTTTCTGGCACAGGCTTTGCAGTGTTATTCCTACAGCTGGCAGGAAACATTCCAATTGTAACCTTCCAGCATGAATGTTTTGTGTTGGGTTCTGCCTCTGAGGATTACTGTCATGTCAGTGCTGGATTTGACTGTTGGTACAAGATTGCTCTCTCCAGGAATCAAATAAGAGGCACTGAAAGCAACTATTTTCTTTCTCAGATGAAAATTTAGTCTCATTTTTAATTTAATTCCTTATAATTCTGGAGAGAGACATATATTATGATACCTATGTTACAGATGAAGAAAGTGGGCTCAGAGAACTGACTTGTCCAAGATCACAGTGAAATGAAACAGAAATGTGAAATGTCCATCCTAGTGCCTAGAAGTAGGTGCTGAACAAATTTAAGTTAAAATATAAAAATTATATCTAACTCATCCATAAAGAAGTGAAAATTGAGGTCCTGAGATGACACTTGCCAGGGGCTGAGCTAGGACAAGAACCTGGGGTTGTAAGCTTCATGGTCCCAAGTTTCTCTTGCTTCTCTGAGCCAGACCTGGATTTACAAGCTGCTAGGATGCAGGTGTGACTCAGGGACCTTCCGGGACAAAGCATAGAATTTTGGAACTGAGAAGAAAAAACGTACAAAGTTAAGGTCCTCCTTCGAGACGGTCTTACATAGCTTGTCACTCTAATAAAATATTGAAACACTTTGGCATCAAATTAGAGTCCATGATGCAACCCCGCCACCTTTTTTCCCCAGCAAACATTTATAGCTTTTTGACACCCTGACATCCATTGAAATCAAAGTTCCTTTTGAAGACAAAATTAGGCCAACAAGCACCTGTGAATTGTAAGGGACTGTTCTAACACTAAGAGTATATACCTACAAAGCTTAACAGTCTCTGCATTCAAGGAATTTCTATGCACATGTGGGGCATGGTAAGCAGCGCAATAAATAAATGTACTGGGGCAGCCTGGATTAAGCTACCCACCAGCTCTAGGGAGGGAAGACTTCATAGAGCAGGCACTAGAGATGAATTTTGAAGAGCAGAAGACAATGGGGAAGTTCATTGTGCCTGGCAAATCAGTTTCTAGCATTTCAGGGAATGGGGGGAACTGGAGGGCAGTCAGTAGATTAAATGTACTCTAGAAAGGTCCGATGGGGTCAGCCATAAAGGGCTTTCAATGCCTAAGAGTTTACAGCATTGTACAGTAGACAATGGGGAAAGAGCATGACTGTTAGTTGTGTTTCTTTTTTTTTTTTTAAAGCATGAAGACTGCATGACTGGATTTGGGTTTGGGACTACTATACAAAAAAGCACATAAAATGGAATATAAGAAGAATGAGAGCCAAAGGTGGGTGATTTATGGTTAAATTATTTCTCTTTAAAAAACCTCCCTTCAAGGATTTCTACAAAAAAAAGGAAAAATTTAGTTTGGAAAAAAAAAGACAAAACTTGAGGTTACATAGTAAACCTAAAAACAAAACAAAAAAGCAGAATAGACCAAATTTTGACCAATAATACATGTTCCTGCCCTAGTCTTCAATAATTTGTGTTTAAAAAGGCTTTTGTAGGGCCAGCCCATGGCTCACTCGGGAGAGTGTGGTGCTGATAACACCAAGGCCACGGGTTCGGATCCCATATAGGGATGACCGGTTTGCTCACTGGGTGAGCGTGGTGCTCACACCACCAAGTCAAGGGTTAAGATCCCCTTACCGGTCATCTTTTAAAAAAAAAAAAAGGCTTTTGTTTATCCACTCCAATCACTCAAATTAACCTGCAAAATAATATGAATATGAAAGCCATCCAAAAAAAAAAAAAGACTTGTCAATTTTTTGTGGGGTATTGAGATTTCTGTGTAATGATCCCTCAGGCTTGACTAGACAGATGAGTAGAATTGAGAGGGAAAGTAGAGGGAGGGGCACAGGCAGAATCTTTGTTCTCTGTGGAAAACAGTGTATCTTCCAAGCAATGGTCAAAGAGTATTATCCTGAAAACTTCAAAACAACTTCAAGTTCCCCTTGTCAAACCAAAAATAGATTTAATTGACACCTGGAATTGAGTTTTTCATTTTGTCTTTTTTCCACTGGCAAATAATCAAGACTACTCTCCTCCTTTCATTCTTTGTATTTTGGAATTATTTTGGTATAGCAATAGTTGGTATTTCGGCCTCATTTTGGAAGGAAAAAAAAATATTCAACATGAGATAGGCACGTTTATTCCCGAACGTGAGAAATGTCGATCATTGTATCTTCTAAAGAAACAAAAATTGGCGTAAGAAGGAAGTACTGACTGTACTGAACACTGAAGATATTCAGTAGGTAGGTACCGAATGAATCCAATACAACATGTGAAAGCCTGCATTATACAACAGCAAACCCACGGGTCTGTAAGGCTGGGATTGGGTTGCGGGTGAAAAACACGTACTTGTAGTCACTTCCAGCTCACCAAAAATAAGAACAAGGAGCTGGCCAGTTAGCTCAGTTAGTTAGAGCCCAGTGTTAATAACGCCAAGGTCAAGAGTACAGATCCCCTTAACAGCCAGCCATTAAAACAACAAAGAAAAGAAGAACAGAAACTCACCCACAAATCAATATTGAAAGATGCAAAATTAAAGTAAGTGTCAGCTAGCCAGTTGGCTCAGCTGTTTAGAGCACAGTGTTATCAATACCAAGGTCAAGGGTTCAGATCCCCTTCCTGGCCAGCTGCCAAGAAAAATTAATTTTTTAAAAAGTGTTATACTGGTTTAAGATAGAAATAATCAAGAGAAAGGGGGTATAAATTCTATGTATAATTAACCAAACTAACTAATGTTGCTTGGCAAACAGACACATAGCTCTGAATCTGAGCCAAATCAACGGCTCCTGGCAATCTGCCAAAGCTGAATTTCTTAGTCTGGCATCATAAAATGATTTGTCTGTTGTATTTACAATGCCAGTGCCTCCAGATTCAGCTACCCGCTGGGCACCCCTGGCAGATGCCCAGCAGAATACATCTGAACTATCATCACTGTCAGAACATGTGCATTTGACAAACACTAGACAAAAGTGACACCAATTTCTTAGAGCAACATTATTTAACAGGTACAAAGTGCCAGTACAAAGAAATTATGGCTGTAATAATTAACAAAAAATTAATAACCTTCTCCACAGTGTTAACCAGCAAGCTACTCCTTGGTCTTCAATGAGCACAGGTTAAAATGTCATTGAATTTACCCAGGGCCACAAAGTTGAGTCAAAGAGCGGAGGTCTTGCCAAACCAAACAAGTGTGGCCCACAGGTGAGCACCCTTCTGGGTTTTATCCTGAACTACACATGATGCTGGGGTACCTGAAGATGCTTCTCAGATGAGTTCTGTTCATTATGGGTGGTGGAGAACTTCACCCCACCTTCAAGCTTCATCAGAGAAGTCTTTCATACGGTCCTTAGGATGAGGTCATAAAAGGCAAGGCCATTTGTGATTTATGAAATTAGAAGTTTTTCTAGCCAGAGTTAGGAATTAGGAAAGAAGTCACCAATTTTGCTGGAGCTGAGTAAAGTCAGAAAGGGAAATAATTCAGGACACCCAAAGGCTGAATACAGAGACAGGCTACATAACTCCATCTAAAGGTATTTACCAATTTTCAATCACAACTATATTTAAAATTCCCAAATAAAATGCTGGTGCAGCAGAATTAACCTACCAACCCTGGGCACTAGTCTACCTGAGTCATAGAGCAACCCCAGCCAGTACATCTCTTTATTAAAGAACTTTTTGGGACGGCCTGTGGCTCACTCGGTAGAGTGCGGTGCTGATAACACCAAGGCTGCGGGTTCGGATCCTATATAGGGATGGCCGGTTTGCTCACTGGCTGAGCGTGGTGCTGACAACACCAAGCCAAGGGTTGAGATCCCCTTACCGGTCATCTTTTAAAAAAAAAAAAAGAACCTTTTCTCAGGCCCAATACATACCCCAGTCCCTTTTCAAGGATCTGATCAAGATATCATCTCTCCAAATACAAAACTTAACTTTCAAATGACGGAGGGATTGGACTGACGTGATTTCTGATGCCTCTCTATCTCTAAAAATCCATATTATTAAAGTCCTGTATAGTTTTGGTCACTTATTTTGGTCACTTCATTCTAAGTAAATAGAGAAACTGGAGAAAGCCCAAAGAGAAACAATGACTAATACGTGTAAAAGTGGGCTTTTTAACTAGAAAAAGAGAAAGCAAAGTTTGTGATAATTATTACTCTACACTCAACTCTCAGTTTATATCTTCAGCTGGTTTTATAATCACTTTCCACCTCTCTTCTCCCATCCATGCACAGGTCTACCACAGGGCAAGGCACTGATTTAATGATTTATAAATGAATAAATTAAATTGATACACCCTGATTTTCTGCTTCACTGCAAGCTGCTAAGGTTGTGGTGGAATGCCCAGTGGCCCAAAATTGAGCAAAAAGTATTATAAATTAAACACACACACCTATCCCCACCTTCTTTGCTCCCAGGTGACATTCAACAAAATAGACAAAGAACACCATGAAAACTCATCCACTGGAGAGACTGGCTTCACTGTCACTGGGACTGTATTCTGTAAATTATTTCCTTGGAGTAATTTCCTTCCTCCAGGAGCTAAGTTATTTTTAATACAAAACATTTTATAGGAATCCCTCACATCCTTACAGAAAGATGTTCCAGTGCTTCAAACTCAGTGCTGCTTCTCCCTAAAATACCTTATTCACAGATAAATTTTTAAGATTTTAATTGCAGAGAACCCTTTATGGTGTCCAGTCCTCAAGCTCTGTGCTCTAAGATTTACACTCTCATGGGCCCTGGCAACCATTATTTGTGGCATGATTCTACATGCTCCCCACATCCCCCAACCAAGGCTGATAGGTCCCCTGAGCCAAGGTGAGACAATCGGACTTTCTCTCCCAGGCCATGAAAATAGGAATTCTGGAAAGTTACTCAAGTCTCTGCTCTTCTCAAACTTAATGCTGAAGTGGCCATTTTGAGGCAGCCATCTTGAGCTATATGCATAGAACAGCAGCAAACACTGGATTGAAATGAGAAGGGGAAGAAAAAAGAACACACACAGAGAGGCAAAGATGGAGCCCATAAAGCTCCAAAGAGAAGAACTAACACCTCGGCTGTCCTGGATGTTAAGGACTTTCTGGTTCCTAGTTCATGGCTCCAGTCTTCTGAGACCCCTGATTGCATTTCCTGCACTTGAGTCCTGAGAGATATCCTGATCTTTGCAGTACATTTTCCTATTTTTGCTTAAAGTAGCTTGCAACCACAATAAGTAATGGATATTCCTGATATCACATGAGAAGGGTAGGCCAAAACTATTATTGCTCAACAGCAGGGGAGTAGACCCACCACCCTGCAACACATTTTCTTTTATTCACAAACTTTTTCTGTGTTGTCATTCCCTCCGTATTGTTTCCAGGAGGAAATATGATCTGTCTGTTCACAATATCAACTCTCACAACACCATCGTCCACAGCTACTCCAGTCAGGGATCCTAACAACCAACCTTGTTAATAAATATGTTTCCTAAAAATAACAGTAGGAAAACACTAGCACAACATTCCATTTCTCTTTCAAATGTACTCAACAGACCCACTTCAATGTTTGAGGTTTTTTTGCTTTATTGTTTTTGTTTTTAAGCTTAAGAATGAGCCAAGTGTGAACTAGGGGACCCTACAGCTCAAAAGTAGATGCGAACATAAGCTCCTTCACCACTGTATCCCCAACCCCTGCACAGTACCCCACAGAGGGAACACTTCATAAACACGTGCTGAATAAATGAAAGGAGGAAAAGTAGGACAGCATAACAGTTAAGGGCACAAACTCTGGACTCAGATCTGGGTTAGAATCCCAAATCTCCCACTTATGGAGAGGTTGTACATGTTTGGGAATGGGGTAAATAGAAACTGTACTTTTTGTTCAATTTTGCTGCGAACCAAAAATTTTTCTAAAAAATAAAGTTTATTAATAATAATAAATAAATAAACCACAAATCTCCCACTTAAGGGCTTGTAACACTGATAAGGGCTCAGAATTCTGCCAAGAATTTTATGTGCATTATCTTATTTAATGCTCCCTCCCTCCAAAGCTTTAAGGTATTATTTTCTCTCATTTCACACTTGGTCAAAACTAAGCAACTTAGGGCCGGCCCGGTGGCGCACTGGAGAGTACGCCGCTTGGGAGCGCGGCGGTGCTCCCACTGAGGGTTCGGATCCCATGTGGAGACCGGTTCCGCTCACTGGCTGAGCGCAGTGCGGGTGCAACACCAAGGGTTGCGATCCCGTTACCGGTCAGTAAAAAAGACAAAAAGGAAAAAAAAAAAAAAAAACTAAGCAACTTGCCTGAGGCCACACGGTTAATAATTCCAAGCCTAAACCCCTAACCCCTATGATAAACTGCTTCTTACCACTGACTTGGAGACTTGGGGCAAAATATTTAAGCACTCAATTTGTTAAAGATTGTGGCTCTGAAGATTAAGTTAAGATAAGATTTGTAAAATGCTTAGCACAGAGTCAGACAGAGCAAACTGCTCAATAAAATACAGTTATTATTAGAGTTACTAGTGAGTCTATAGTGAGCTGCTTCAAGCAGAGGGACTTCGGGTTCTATAAATTACACGTTCCCCCCTTTCTGCCGGAACCACCATCTTTTGGTAATTCACCGAAAGGACTAATACAAAAGGAAAGAGAAGAGGCACTGATGTATGTTCTCTAGGCCTTTTAGAAAACATAGAGTTGTTCCTTTGGCCACATACATGAGAATCTACAAGAAAGGTGATATCCTAGACATCAAGGTAATGGGTGCTGTTCAAAAAGGAATGCCCCGCAAGTGTTACCATGGCAAAACTGGAAGAGTCTGCAGCGTTACCCAGCAGGCTGTTGGCACTGTTGTAAACAAACAAGTTCAGGGCCAGATACTTGCCAAGAGAATTAATGTGCGTATTGAGCATATTAAGCACTCTAAGAGCCCAGACAGCTTCCTGAAACACTGAAGGAATACGATCAGAAAGAGAAGGAGAAAGAGAAAGGAATCTGGGTTCAGCTGAAGCCCCAACCTGCTCCACCCAGAGAAGCACATTTGTGAGAACCAACGGCAAGGAGGCAGAGCTGCTGGAACCAATTCCCTACAAATTCATGGCATAATGGGTGTAAAAAAACAAAACAAAAACCCAAAATCTCTGTACCGTTTCTCTTAATTGAGTAGAAGTATGGTGTCCCCTCCCCTAAAGAAATATCTAAAGCAAAAAAATATATATATATATATATAAATTTATATATATACATATATATGTAAAACACATTCTCTGGAAAACAGTCATTTTCATGATCTAGGCAGCCAAAGAAAAAAGAGCAAATTATGAACAATATTTATCTTGGATATGGTCAAAAATCTCCAAAAGAGAACAACAGATAAGAAATCCTTTGCTAGCCTAGAAATGATGATCGTGCTTGAAGTTAGGGGGCGCCATACTGCTGTACATTTTAGGAAATCCCTTTCCCCCAGAGGGTCTCCATCACCCTTGAATTTTTCTCCAACAAAGATAAGGCAGATAAATTTCTGACCAATGATAACTTTCTTGGTAGGGAGAAAGACCATCTAATATTTCTTTCTATATTGTTCCACAATTCCAATTTTAGGTCCGATATATATTCTTGTTTAATTCCCAATGCCTTTGCTGTTGCTTCATTGAGATAAAGGGTATCATTACATTATTCGATGACCTTTAAAAGTCCAGCAAAAACCAGAAAGTATTTAATTAAGATGAATGCATTAATGACCATAACCCCAAGAAATTTCAAGTAGCTAAGAAACAATTGGTTTAAAACTTACATATTGGCAATTGTTGAAACTGAGTGATGGGAACTCATACTAGTCTCTCTCTACGTTTATGTTTGGAAATTTCCTTAATAAAAAGTTACAAATAAATTTAAAATATACGCACAAATTGTCTTATAAAAATTTAGTTGTTCTAGAGCAAGGTGTTAAAACACCAACATCAAGGGTTTGGATCCCCATTCCCACCAACTGCCAAAAAAAATTAGTTATTACTGAAAACCCACTTGAAGGATGCAGAAGGAAACTGAGTCTATTATCACTACTCCGGGAAGAAGCACAAAATAAGGGACTTAGTTGAAGGAAGAAAAGTGAGTAAAGAAAAAATGTTAAATTAAGGTGAAAGTGACATAAATCATGTAGAAATGGAATGTGTTTCTATAATGTTTTAATAGTCAACTTCAAAGAAGAGACTCACGGCCACAGGACATCACTTAGCATACTTCTTTATATAAGCAAATCAAACTTTTTAAATTTTTTACTATCCTAATTGTTTGCTCAAGCCTGGTTTGCATTTGGTTCTAATCGGCCAGGGAATATCCCAATCTAGAGATGATTTTTCTAAAGGGCAGTAATGAAGAGCTTTGTGCCAAAACAGCCAAAGTAAAGCTGGAAATCTGGGTATGGGCAGATGTCTCTTCAATGGACAAGACGAATTTTCTCTTTTCAACACAGTCACCTTCTGAGAGGGCTAACTGATAAGTTATTTATTCTACCCGGAAGATAAACCATAACTGAAGAATCATATCTAGAGATCTTTTCTTTCTTTACCCTGATTTACACAGTGCTTTTTATTCCACTGAGTTAAATTCTAGCCTGAAACCCTACCCTTACCCGTTAAGTCAAAGCTAAATAAAAATATTTAACTTTCAAATACAGTAGTGACCTCTTTCTACCTTTTAATTCTGACCTCCCTCAGAGCAAACTCTGTCCCTAGAATGCTGGGAGAAAATTCCTAACACTTTAGTTTAGAAAAACTTTTAAAAACTGATAAGCCATCTGCTCTTCCAGAGTGAAGCTACAAGCACCTCAGTGACACTGAGGCTAATCCTGTCCTTCCCCCACCCTAGGAGACAAGCAAGCAAGGTCATTTAGTGCAAAAACAAAACTAATCTAAAGACAAATGACTTTCTAATCCACCACCAAAAGGATGGAAGAGTAAAGAAACACTTTAACATAAATCTTCTACAGAGTTCAGCTAACTCTGAATTTTTCCCAAATCAAAGTAAAATTTAGAAAGTAGCATTTTCTTCAAAGATTTATTTGTGTCCCTTAATAACGATGTTTTCAGGTATCCTATTCATGTGCTATTGGTTTGAAAGGCCTACGGAAACCTATGTCCCCTCCCTCTACTCATCCCCCTCAACTTCTACACATTTCCAGTTTTTACCACCTGCCCTTCATTAGGAGTGCTCCTCTCAGCTTATGGGACAGATGAGACAATAATGGCTTGTTTTATCACAGGATTAATCTTAAATTGAGAAATACTACATTTGAATGTTCGTCTTCCCTCTCAAGCTAGTATGCTTCCCCTCACTATGTTTCAGTAAAAGTTTTCCATAGTCTAAGTGCCCCTTGACCAGACCACAATACAGGTACAAGTCACTCAGAATTGCCACTGGAAAACTGGCTGGACTATCATTTGAAATAAGACTGAGTAGCAAGAATACCCCAAAATAATGTACGGGCATCAACATCATGATACCTACGTTCCCATATTTCTACCAATCTATCTGTGAATGTTCCCAAGATAAATTACTACACAGACAGTGACTTCTGGCTATGTGAACAAAAACACGGTTTCTTCCCAGAGCTACTTGATTCTCTCATGAGCACTTAATTGGTTGTTTCAAGTGGATTTTGCCATTAGTTGATAGTTAGGAAAAGAAAGGCGGTGGTGTAGAGCTCAGCACCAAGAGAGAATTTTCTGTCAAGGAGATAGATGGTCCAGCAGTGTCCAGGGTCCAAGAAGTCAAGGACAGCACTCAGAAGTGAAGGGGAGTTTTACCTATCCACATGCAAAGTGTTCTTTCCCACACTTGCCAAACTCCACAACCGGCACACTACAAAAGCACAACCGCCTCCAGAATTCATTGAGTGCTTTTGTAGGTATCCCTTCTGACCACAATGAAGGACAGTAGTAGGTGACTTTGAAGTAGGCATTTAAGATCACGAGCACACCTGTACCTCGTATCATACACAGTGTGGCTAATATCCTTCCCCTCGTTTGGATCTTTGAAAACCACCACGTATTAAAGTCGGACCAAAAGCCACATCGTGTCCTACTTGTACCACCCACCTAAGCACTGCAAAGTCAACGGAAGGTCATCATAACCTGAGTCCCTTAACATGGACTTTCGCTAGTAGGAATTAGGGCGGGGAGAAGAGGTGTAGGGGAAAGAGACGAACCACGGCTGACTTCTTGGTTAAAAACCAAAGTTTGCTTACAGCCCTCCGAAGGCTACATTCGAGCGACACCGAACGCCTCGCGTCCCCGCGGGCGGCAGCTGCGGAGGGGCGCCCGCGCGCGTCCTACCTTGGACCTCTCCTTCACGTAGTATTTGCCCAGCCGGCTCCCGCAGTACAGGACCAGCCTGTCGATGAGGGACAGGAGGAAGCTGATGGCCTCGCAGCCTTCCTCGTTGCCCCCGATCCACGTGATCTGGTCGCCCCGCAGGTGCCGCTTGGAGACGCCGGCGCGCGGCCCGGCCAGCTGGCCGTCCCGCAGGGCCCCGTTGCGGTGCAGCTGCTTGACGCGCTCCAGGACGCAGTCGCCCACCACCTCGCCCAGGAAGTTGTCCAGGTAGCAGAAGCCCACCTCGTGCAGACAGGGCACGATGTACTCCAGGGCGATTTTCTCCAGATCCAGCCTCATGATGTGTCCCAGGGGCATCTCGCCCGCACAGTCGAGGTCAGGGACCCCCAGTGTGCACTCAGAGAGGAAGCGATCTACGCGAGCGCGAAGCCGAGGCCAGGGGAGCGTAGCGCGGGGTTCAGTAACCTGCGGCGGCCACGGTCCCCGAGCCACCGCGATGCCAGGGACAGGGTAAAGTTGCTCGCAACTCTCGGGAGAAGAGATCCCTGTTCAGAGACCAGCGGGAGTTGTGCGGGGCTCCACGTCCCAGCGCCCGACTGGCCCCGCGAAAGAGTCGCAGGACCCCTTTTGGACGCAGAGCCACCACTGCTGCGGCGGCAGCCAGAGGCCGGGAGAGGCTGAGGTCCCACCCCTAAGCCGGCCGACTCAGCGCGTCACGGGCCCCGCCCCGGGACCGCCTCCGGGACAGCCCTTCTCCCCGCCACCCACCCACCCCGGCCAGTCCCCCGCCCAGTCCCCCGCCCAGTCTCCCCCACCGCAAAGCAGCCCGGCGGGCTGGCCGCCAACCTGAGTTGTTTGTGACTAGGGGAGGGGCTGGAGAACAGGCGAATGCTTAGAATGCTCTTGATTTGCACATTGTTTTGCATAAAATCCCATAAGAAACTTGAAAACCCGGATCCCCACTCTGAAAATGGAAGTGAAGTTTACGGCGCAGTTCACTGACACATTCTGGGCTGGTCACCACACAGGCTTTCGAGCAAAAACCCACGAACAAATATACGTATTTATTAAACAATGGTCTTGTCCTAGCTCTACCTGGTGCCTTTCCTTCTTCCTTCAGCTGTTTGATCCAGGTCAGGAGGTTCAAGCCACTGAGAGATTGGGAGGGATCCAGTTTTAGCTAAAATTGCCACATTAACAAACATTTCCCTTAGCCCCTACTCTGTGCAAGGCCCTATATGCTCCATGAGGAGGGGGATGTGCACACGAAGATGGGCTGTATCGTACCCGACTGAACCCTGCAAATACTGTATTGTACTTTGCTGGATGTTCTGAAATTCTACCTTGAGTATTAATCACATACTGGTGAAACAAGTCGATATAGATGTCTCCCAAAGTATTCACTGTATTCTAGGTCTCTCGTCTCACGTTTTCCACAAGCAGCTGCACTTTTTCAGCAGGGGTGAACGACACCTAGAAAAATCTTTAGTTATCCACAGATAAGCTGACTGCTTTATGAAGTTTTGATTCCCTTTCCCCGAGAACACAAGAGATCAAAATCAGGAAAAAATTCACAAGTTGCATGCAAAGCTATGTCCATATTTTTAATTTCACATTAGTGTGCACTCGGTTACTTCATCTAAGTTGAACAAAATAATTGTACAGGCTTTTCAGGTATTGTTTATTTTGGACACAATCCCCTACAGCTTTTTCACTTTTATTCTCCTTCCCATAGCCCTCTCCTCTGTGCCTCTGAGGGGAGAAATGCAGCGAAGTCCAGGCCAACAACAAAAAGCAGAGGAGAAAAGGGAGCTCCTGTGTGGTGGAAAGGAGCAGACAGGTGCAGGTGTTGGTGTAGGAACTTGAAGGATGTTCAGGAAGAGCAGTCAATGGTGGAGTGGTTAAGGAACTTTGGTGAAACTTCTAGTTGTATTGAGAGGAGGTTCTCTGCCAAGTCAGTGATTAGTTGGTACCTTTGCTAGGACCTTTCAGCAGGAGGTGTCCCTCCTTGGGGTAAAGGTTTGAATTGGGCAGTGCTCATGAGATGATGTCTGAATTCCCATGGCAGGTCGACAATGACAGGCGCCATCATCCTTGGAAGCCCAGCACCAAGCACATAGTAGCTGACTAATATACAGTTACTGGGAACCCGATGTCTGCCCCTGAGCCATGGCAACCTCCACGTGGGATTCGGGCATGTCTGGAAGTCTACAGGAAGGGGCTATTTGTAAGAGGAACTGGGGAATCTCCCCAAAGAGAATTCACTGGAAGAAAATGTCAGGCAGATTAGCCTCAGGGATACCTGAGGCCAGTAGAGGGAGCAGTTAGGAGTTCTGCGGGGCATTTGTCTCCTGGTTTTGTCTCCCCATCCAGCTATGATGGACGTTCGAGTGCTGGGATTCCTAAAGTGAAAGCTGGAAGACTATTTGCAGAAATGATTGAAACAGAGATGCAATACCATAAATGAGGAAGGCCTTTCCCCCTACTTCTGCTTGAACCCCACATAGTCAGGAACTGCTTTGGCCCCTCCAGTGATCTCCTCCAGGGGCACTATGGATAATGGGATAATCGGAAGAAGCCTAATCTGAGGCATCTTGCTTGTGGGCCCCAGTGCAGCTTTGGGAACTATTATAGACCTCAGAAGTAGATATCCCTGAAGAGGGCCACAATTAAAAAGGAAGGAAATGACAGATAATCCTTGGTAGCTGGCCAAAATTTTTTTAGTTGAAGGTTCTTTGTAAATACACAAATTCCTAGAAATAAGTAGGAGGGAATTTACAAAGGACTAGAAACCTGCAGTAGTTGTGGAGCAGGTGGTAGTCAGTAAAATACAGAAAATTACTTACCCACCCTTCCAAAATGAACATGTTGACCCAGAACTTTAAGTCTCAGGCAAGACTGGGTACATTTGGCTTGCTATTCAAACAAGATTTCAATAATTTCAGAATGAAATTGTAATTAGTCTACCTTTAACTAGCACAATAATCTAAGCAAGTTCTAGTACCTATTTGATGGCCTTAAGCTGTTCTAGATTACTTTTGTTGCAAAAGCATGGGCAATTTAGAGGGGACATCAATCCCTTGGCACCATCCCTGCTTGGCAAGGGCACTTATTAATCAATCAAGGACCTCCCCATTAGCTCAGGGCTGCCAGCACTGAATTTGGCAGAGGAGCCATGGAGATGCCATGTAGTGAATTGAATTATGTCCCCCCAAAACTCCCTGAAGCTTGAATTGTGTCCCCCAAGTTTTATGTATTAGAAACTTAGCCCCCACTGTGACTATTAAGAGGGTGGGAAATCCTATTATGGTAATTGAAAGGTGGAGCCTTAAAGAGATTGGATTGTAGGACTGTGCAGTAGGGAATGGATTAAAAATGGTGGTCAAGGGCGTGGTTCTGAGGGCCTTAAGAAAAGAGGAGAGTCTGTCTTTCTCTCTGCTCTCTCTGCTTCCACCATCTTGCAATGTGAGACCCTTGGGTCACTGTCACCACCACCAGATAGACTTTGGACTTCCCAGCCTCAGAAACTGTAAGCAATAAATTTCATTTTCTTTATAAATTACCCAGTTCCAGGTATTCTGTTAGAGCAACACAAAACAGACTAATACATACCATGACTGGCAAAAATCAGAGTGTGTGATTACATGGAAGGGCACAGACACAGGTTCTGAGTCTGAGCATCAGAGAGGCAAAACCCAAGCTAATTGTTAAAGTGCATTTGCTCTAGTTATTTGTCCATTAGTTTGTGTCATTATAATAATGAATATTAAAATACCTTTTCATATTAATAACTAAAACAAGTTAATTTCCCTGTAATTTAATTACAACATTGTCTTCAAGTGTGCATCTGCAGTATAGACGGGTCATTTTCAAGCATGGGGAGAAGAGGGGGAGAAAGAAGGATGTTGAATTTCTTTACCCTGGAATTTGAGCTGGAAGAGATCCTAGTTAATGTCCACGTAGTCCAACTACATTTTCCTACATATGAGGAAACCAAGGCCCAGAGGAAGTGGACATTAGTGACTTCCTAAGTAAGGCGTCTTAGATGAGTGGAAAAGGAAGCCTGGAAGTCTTCTGCCTTCTCGACTATAACAAAGACAGTACACTCTCTCTCCTATTGATGTATGTATGTATCATTTTTTTAATGAGGTGAAATTCACAAAACATAAAATTAACCATTTTAAAGTGAACAATTCAGTGGCATTTAGTACATAAACAATACTGTGCAACCTCCACCTCTCTCTAGCTCCAAAACATTTTCACCACCACAGAAGGAAACCCTGTACCCATTAAGCAGTTATTCTCCATTCTCCCCTGTCCCCAGCCCCTGGTCATCACTGACGTGCTTTCTGTCTCTGGATTTACCTATTCTGGATATTTCCTATAAATGGGATTATACAATATGTGACCTTTTGTGAGTGGCTTCTTTCACTTAGTATAATATTTTTCAGGTTCACTCACATGTATCATGTATCAGTACTTCATTCCTTTCTATGGCTGAATAGTATTCAATGCATATGCAACAATTTGTTTATCCACTTATTTGCTTATGGATATTTAGGTTGTTTCCACCTTTTGGCTGTTGTGAATAGTGCTGCTATGAACATGTGTGTGTAAGTATTTGAGTACCTGTTTTCAATTCTTTGGAATATATACCTAGGAGTGAGCTTGTGGTGCAGGAATCTCAGATCCTTCTGCCCCTTCCTGTGCAGGTCGTGAGTCAGGTAATCGAAAGAAGATATCTGGCAGTTTTATTCAAGGTAGACATATTTTATTCTTCAGATGTGAGCTTCACAGACATGCTTTATCCTCAAACATGAACTCTGCCAACCCTCCATGCTCTGCCTCACCTTCCGTGCTCTGCCGACCAGTGGTTCAGAGCAGTTACCTTTATACTTTTAGTACACAATAACTGGCACAAGCCAAGCATTACATAATTACAACAATCATGCTGAATTAGTAAATGGGCACACATGTGCAGTTACTCTACTTTT
>NW_007733343.1:65220-80134 GCF_000696425.1 Galeopterus variegatus | reverse complement strand
GGTACCTGAATATTCTTTTGTGTGTTTTTCCTTACCGTACCTTCAGGAGGTTTATCATTGTACTGAATGACTTTAATGTAGGCAAGGCCTACCTTATTTATTGATTAATCAAACACTTTTGTAACACTTGGTACTGTGCTAAAAGTTTTACAAACATTACTTCAATTCATTCTTATAATAACACCAAGAAATAGGGACTATTATTATTCCCTGAGGTAAAAATGACAAAAATGAGGCATAGAGAGGCTGAAGAACTTGTCCAAGGTCACACTGAGAGTATACAATGTGGGACAAAATTTGAGAGATTCCAATGTAGTAAGATGGGAGGAAATAATTTTGAGCCATGTGTTTGGCATAGAAATGTTTTTGCCCTGAAGTACTCTTTTTTTGTTTTAACTCTTAATTAGAGCACTTTCACCTTTGATGACAATTTAAATTATTGGTTTCCTTACCGGTACTTGGTGCAGAAGGGAGATAAGCAAACTTACCATAAACTATTTAGTTGACTACATTGAGTCATTTTCCTTTTAACTCTTAATTAGAGCACTTTCACCTTTGATGACAATTTAAATTATTGGTTTCCTTACTGGTACTTGGTGCAGAAGGGAGATAAGCAAACTTACCATAAACTATTTAGTTGACTACATTGAGTCATTTTCAAAACTACAAATTAGGATTTGCTTCTTGCTCCATTCCAATTATGGCCCAGGGTCTCCAGGAACCAAACATAAACGCAGTGATCTATAGGTCTGTTGAGAACAGTCAATGGTAATGAGCTACATACACCTTAGTCTGCCGGGGTGTGTGGTTCACCCCTCAGGACACAGGAAGTTAGTTTATTTCAGTGGAGCTGGTGAAACAAGAAGAGAGTGCCTGAAGTGAGTTTATGGTCTGTGCTCCCTAGTATAAATTGGATTTAGAGACGGAAGCATCTAATTATGTCCCTTTCCCTAAAGAGTCAAGACATCTTACTCCTTCCAACATCTAAGAGGATGGCAAAGACAATGACTTTATAGAATATGTGTTCTTAATTGTTTCTCAGCATAGAAACAAGTTTCCAGCTCTCTCATTTGCTCTTTGATAATTCTGGCCATGTGCAGATTCTGGGAAATGTAACATACTGGGAATATTTATTAATATTTTCCAATTCAAGTCTCATTTAAGCTAAAAATGTCTAAAAAGCCTTTGCATCAATCATAAAAATACAGCAGTGTCAAATTTTAATATGGAGTACTTTAAAGAACCATTTTCACTAAATTTTTTAAAGGCTTTTCCAGAAGTATTTCTATTCACTAGAACTTTACATCTTATTCTACCTTTTTAGAACAAAATTTTTTAAATTTAGTATAGTGTTAGATTTACAGGGAACTTGTAAAGATTTTTACACAGAGTTCCCATATACCCAATAGCCAGTTTCCCCTATTAACATATGACGTTAGTATGGTATATTTGTCATAATTTATGAACCACAATCAGAATCACCTGGCAACCTTGTTAAAACACAAACTACTGAGCCCCACCCTAGAGGTTCTGATTCAGAAGGTCTAGGGTGGGGCCCAATAATTTGCATTTCTGTCAAGTTCCTAGGAGCTGCTTCTGCTGTCTGGGACCACACTTTGAGAACCACTCTTCAAAGACAGTCAGTTCATGGCATTACCCCGGTAACTGTTCATGGTCTAGGGGTGGGCAGGTGATATACACCAGCCAAATCCAGTGCTCCAAAACCTTGGCTGTATATTAGAATCACTTGAGAGCATCTGAGAATGACCCACAGCTGGGCTCCACCCCAGATTAATATGTTAATATTTCTGAAGATAAAGCCTAGGTATCAGTAGTTTCAAAAATAAAATAAATAAATTATATTACATAATAATTATTAAATAAATAACATTAAAATGAAATAATAGCAATAAACAAGCAATAAAGTACCGTGGTGGTTTTAATGTGCAGCAGCACTGAGCCACCAGCCTGCTTGAAATGAAGAAAAGAATTTATATTGAGGGGAGAGGTCTCTCTTTTTCTTTCCTGCTGAACATGAGGAAAGGAAACAGGCAGCCCTGTGGTCTCTGGAGCCATCTCATCACCATGAAGGAAGCCAGTCTCAGGGTGAAGCCAACACTGAGGAAGGCAGAGCAGAGAGAGTGTTGAAAGAACTTGGGACTTTGGTGACATCACTGAGCTGCTTATCTCACTGTGCCTGGAGCCTGTCCTACCTCTGGACTTCCAGTTATGTGAGATAATACATTCCCTCATTTTTAAAGCCAATTTAAGTCACGGTTTTCAGCTACCACTATGGACTAAATATTTGTTCCCTTCAAAGCGCACATGGAAGCTTGATCTCCAAGGTGGCAGTGTTGAAAGGTGGGGCCTTTGGGAGGTGACTGAATCTTGAAGACTATGCCCTCATGAATGGATTAACCCATTCATGGGTTAATGGATTATAGTTAATGAATGAGTGGGTTATCATGAGAGTAGCACTGGTGGCTATATAAGGAGAGCAAGTGAGCACGTTAACTATGTGCTACCCTGTGCCATCCTGAACTCTGCAGAAAGTTCCCACCAAGAAGGTCCTCACCAGATGTGCCCCTTGAACCTGGACTTCCAAGCTTCCTGAACTGTAAGAAATAGATTTAATTTCTTTATAAATTACCCAGTTTCAGGCATTCTGCTGTAAGCAACTAGTACAGGTACTAACAGTCAAAACGCTTGAACAGGTAACACCAGAGTAATGTGTGGTCGCCCAGTAGCCATAACAAATAGGCTTTACCCTTAAAGTCACCTTGCCTGGGTGTCCCACCTTCTGCACATTCCAGAGCACCAGCTTCCCTGCCAGAAGTCTGACTCCATGGAAACCAGACAGACAGGGGGCAACAGGATGGTTCTAGTACTGTGTGTAGCTAAAGTTCCTCTCCACCTCCAGACTGCACATTTCCAGCCCTGAAATTCTACTGAGAGTGTTTTCTTCTCCCCATAAAAGGACATGAACAGGATAAGAAAAGACTTGGCATTTTACCTTATGTTTAAAATAATTACTTTTCTCTTTCTATCTAAGCAAACAATCTCATAATAGTCAAATTGGAGGTTACAATTATATTCTTCACAAACTGTTTTCTTAAATTGCAAATCTGTTTTTCAGGCAATAATTTTATAATAATTTGTTTTCAGGCAATAATTCTTTTTTTATATTTATAATAGGAAAATGTTGGTAGAACGTAAATACTCAACACTGGAAGCTAGTTGGAACAACGTAAATGCCCAGCAAATATTTTATTGCATAAATTTAGTATAATGGGTTACAAAACAGAATATGAGTTTGTGTGTGTGCATGTGTGTGTGTGTTGGTGTGTGAGAGAGAGAGGGATGCCAAGATATTATTGATTGTTTCTGCGTAAATGGGAATATGCAAGTTTTTATGTTCTGTTGTTTATATTTTCTAATTTTTCTCTAATAAGTACGTATTGCTTTTGTAGAAAGGAAGAAAAAAGTTTTAAAGGATATAGGATTGTTTTTGCTACTTCAAAACAAATCTTTAATTCTTCCATGTGCTGGTCATTGTCTTGTTTGAGCTAAATACCATTCGTGACATTCTGTGTGCAGCTTTGTTGGAGGTGGCTAAAGTCCTGTGAATTGCATTTCCCAGATTCCCTTGCCAGCTGGCCCAGTTAGATGCTGCCAGTGGGAAGCACTGGTGGGACACTGTGTGAGATGAGAGAGAGACCCCCTTTTTTTTTTTTTTCTAAGCTTCTAGCATGGCAGCTGTGGGGGCTCCAGTAGCCCGCAGCAGTTCCAGCAATGGCATCAATGGTTCAGGCAGGTGCCTGCTACAACAGCATCAATAGCTTCCTGCACTCCTGGGCTCTGATTATATCGCTGCCTCCCTATATTACTCCAGCTTAGAAGTAGCAGTTGAGTTCTTGCACATACTTATCTCTAGGTTACCACACATTCCCCTTTTTGTTCCTCCAAGCTTTTCACAACACTTATGACTGATTCCTTACATTAATTCCCTCTGTTCAAAATACCTACAGTGATTTCTGTTCTCCAGACTGCATACTGACTGATATGCTCACATATCCTCAATTCTTGGGTCGAATAGGTCTGTCATATGTCTGTGTCACCCAAGAGTAGGAGGGCAGGAACCTGTTCACCACAATATTTCTTGTGCCCATCACAGTGCCTGACACAAATCAGCTAGCTATTCACTATGCAGCCATCCTTTGGTACCTATTGGGGGATCAGTTCCAGGAAACATCTCAGATACCAAAATCTGCAGATGCTCAAGTCCCTTATATAAAATAGCACAGTATTTACATATAACCTAAGCACATTCTCCCTCATACTTTAAATCATTTCTACATTATTTATAATACTTTACACAGTGTAAATATTATATAAATAGTTATACTATATTTTTTATTTGTATAATTTTTATTGTCGTATTGTTATTTTTAAATTTTTTTCAAATATATGCAACCAACAGTTGGTTGAATCTAAGAATGGGAAACCCACGGACATGGAAGGCCCACTGTACACTGAATGAATAATCTGTATATTTGACTGTGTTTCCACAGTCATGCATAGAAATGAAGGAAAATTTGATTTGTTTCAGTAAATTCTGTACTGTTGGGGCCGGCCCCGTGGCTCACTCGGGAGAGTGCAGTGCTGATAGCACTGAGGCTGCAGGTTCGGATCCTATGTAGAGATGGCCAGTGCACTTGCTGGTTGAGCATGGTCCAGACAACACCAAGCCAAGGGTTACGGTCCCCTTACTGGTCAAAAAAAAAAAAAAATTCTGTACTGTTGGATGTTTAAATTATGTTTCTCTAGAGAATAAAGTACAAGTTAATTAAAATCTAAAAAAAGCAGGAAGAAAAAATAGACACTTTTGGAAAACAGATCAAATTGATAAAAGATAAAGAACTGAAAAATCTTCCCATGATGCAGTAACAAAATTTTCTGATTTGGTCTAAATTCTTCTACTGACAAAATTGCTAAAGCTGATTCCAAAAGTGACATTTGCTAAAGTGATTCCTTAAAAGGGACTTACTTTCTAAGTCCTTTTTAAGGCTCTATGAAGGACAACCAGAGAATTTCACTTATACTCAGATCTCATTCTTGAAACAGTTTTAGCTCTTCCTTTCTTATGTTTTCAGTTAGGCATTCATTTCATTCTGTTAGTCAAGTTTTTTTTTTGCCTTCCATGTGCCAGGTACTGAACAGTACCAGATGCAGAGGTACAGACACGATTCCTGTGCTTCTGAGGCCCACATGCAAAAGGAAGACAGTGAACAAAGAAGCACATGGATAAGCAAAGTAATTTCAGGCAGTGATTAATTGCTGTGAGAAAATAAAACAGCTGAATGGGAGAAGTGGTGGAGGGACACCATCAAGTCTGTGGTCCAAAAAACTTTCACCAAGAAAGCAATACTTGCCTTGAGGCCGGAGTTACCAGAAGGGGCTAGCAAGGCTACATTGAGACTTCAGAGGCCTTAAAAATCATGAGATTATGAGGTCTTCCCTCCCTCCCACCCCATGTAAAAATAATCAACCAAGGCTTAAAATAAGCACAAAGAAGGTCAACAAAATTCTGATTTCTCCCTGGTGGCAACTACTTGAATACTTTTATGGAAATATCTAAAATCAAATTCTTTCCAAATTATTTTCTCATTTTTAGGGATCTTCTTTGCTGATTCTCCAAATATACGTCTAAACTGTTTACTGAGTTATCTAGCACTTGGAGCCATCCATGCAAAAATCTAAGGAAAGAACATTCCAGGAAGAGTAAAGAGCAAATGCAGAGACTCTGACCTGAGAGCGTGGTGCACACAGTCCATGTGCCAAATAGTTTTATTGGAACAGCCATGCCTGTTCTTTTATATTTTGAATCCTTTCACACTGATTTGAGAGCCACTGTCTCAAACTTTGTTTCCTTTATTGCCTAACCCTAGTGCAGCTCATCATTGAGGTAGTGCAACAGCACAGTAGACACCATACGATAGACAAAGTCTAAAATATACTATGTGGCCCCATTAAAGAAAAAGTTTGGGGATGCCTGGGTATTTACTTATTTAGTGAGATCAGGAGCTGTTGGAGAATTTTCATCTGTGGAGGGCACGTGAATGGGAGAAGTGGTGGAGGGACACCATCAAGTCTGTGGTCCAAAAAACTTTCACCAAGAAAGCAATACTTGCCTTGAGGCCGGAGTTACCAGAAGGGGCTAGCAAGGCTACATTGAGACTTCAGAGGCCTTAAAAATCATGAGATTATGAGGTCTTCCCTCCCTCCCACCCCATGTAAAAATAATCAACCAAGGCTTAAAATAAGCACAAAGAAGGTCAACAAAATTCTGATTTCTCCCTGGTGGCAACTACTTGAATACTTTTATGGAAATATCTAAAATCAAATTCTTTCCAAATTATTTTCTCATTTTTAGGGATCTTCTTTGCTGATTCTCCAAATATACGTCTAAACTGTTTACTGAGTTATCTAGCACTTGGAGCCATCCATGCAAAAATCTAAGGAAAGAACATTCCAGGAAGAGTAAAGAGCAAATGCAGAGACTCTGACCTGAGAGCGTGGTGCACACAGTCCATGTGCCAAATAGTTTTATTGGAACAGCCATGCCTGTTCTTTTATATTTTGAATCCTTTCACACTGATTTGAGAGCCACTGTCTCAAACTTTGTTTCCTTTATTGCCTAACCCTAGTGCAGCTCATCATTGAGGTAGTGCAACAGCACAGTAGACACCATACGATAGACAAAGTCTAAAATATACTATGTGGCCCCATTAAAGAAAAAGTTTGGGGATGCCTGGGTATTTACTTATTTAGTGAGATCAGGAGCTGTTGGAGAATTTTCATCTGTGGAGGGCACGTGATTTCATGTTCATTTTTTAAAAGGTGACCTTGGCAGCCGTATAGAGAATTGGGGAGGGGGGGTAGGGGGAGTGTCATGGCAGAAGCAGAGAGACCAGGAAGATTTGGTGGTAATGGGGACTTGCATGGGAGCCATAAGCATCAAGTCTCCTGAAGGGATCAACCCTTGTGTAGTCATAATAACACATTTTTCTCTTGAAAGGACTCTAAGGTGGCCTTCTGCACAGTATCCTGTTCTCTTCAGTAGAGGCCTCAGTTCCACAAGACTGCCCAACTTCATATGCCAATGACAAGTAGGAGGTTGTCACATATACTTCTGACCAACCAGCTAATAAATCAGAATTCCCACTACCCCCTCCTTGGGTTTGATTAATTTACTACGATGGCTCATAGAACTCAGGAAAATACAATGCTGTGAACAGCCATATGAAGAAATGGTCAGAAGGGAGAGGCAGAGTTTCCATGCCCTCTCTGGGTACACCACCCTCCCAGCACCTCCACGTGTTCAGCTACCCAAAGCTCACTGAGTCTTGTTCAGGAGTTTTCATGGAGCTTAATCCCCATTGCCCCCTCCCCCTTTCCTGGAGGTTGATGGGTGGCACTGAAAGTTCCAGCCCTGTAATCTTCTAACCTCTTGGTCTTTCTGGTGAAGGCCCCATCCTTAGGCTATCAAGTCATGGCATTAGCATAAACTCAGATGTTATGAAAGGGGCTCATAATGATAACAAAAGACGCTCCTATCACTCAGAAAATTTCAAAGGTTTTAGGAGCTTTGTGGTAGGAACCTGAGACAAAGACCAAATAAATTTATTACAGCACAGACACCTTTTGAGTCTTCCCATCTGATTAATCACCTTATTTGAGAGGCCACTGATGTGCTTCTGCCCAACTTCAGGCTTTCAGGGGAACCTCTGAAACTTTGGTATTCCATTTAGTTCCCAGGTGTCTTTCTTGAAAGTCCCCCAGGCCTCTGCCAGCCATCAGAGCCATCAGGAACACACCATGTCTGCTGTATGTTCTCCAGCTTCTCCCAGTGACAAGCTGGTGAAAACACTAGGAGTCTACATTAGTTTTCTGTTACTCGTAACAGAATACTTAAAACTGGGTAATGTCTAAAAAAATGAAACTTATTTCTTACAGTTTCAGAGGCTGGGACATCCATAGTCCAGGGGGTGCGTCTGGTAAGGGCCGCCTTCTGGAAGGAACTCTGTACAGGGTCCCGTGGCAACCAGAGTATCACATGATGGGGATGACAAGAGCTCTCTCGCGAGTTCTCCTTATAAGNCTTAGAAGTAGCAGTTGAGTTCTTGCACATACTTATCTCTAGGTTACCACACATTCCCCTTTTTGTTCCTCCAAGCTTTTCACAACACTTATGACTGATTCCTTACATTAATTCCCTCTGTTCAAAATACCTACAGTGATTTCTGTTCTCCAGACTGCATACTGACTGATATGCTCACATATCCTCAATTCTTGGGTCGAATAGGTCTGTCATATGTCTGTGTCACCCAAGAGTAGGAGGGCAGGAACCTGTTCACCACAATATTTCTTGTGCCCATCACAGTGCCTGACACAAATCAGCTAGCTATTCACTATGCAGCCATCCTTTGGTACCTATTGGGGGATCAGTTCCAGGAAACATCTCAGATACCAAAATCTGCAGATGCTCAAGTCCCTTATATAAAATAGCACAGTATTTACATATAACCTAAGCACATTCTCCCTCATACTTTAAATCATTTCTACATTATTTATAATACTTTACACAGTGTAAATATTATATAAATAGTTATACTATATTTTTTATTTGTATAATTTTTATTGTCGTATTGTTATTTTTAAATTTTTTTCAAATATATGCAACCAACAGTTGGTTGAATCTAAGAATGGGAAACCCACGGACATGGAAGGCCCACTGTACACTGAATGAATAATCTGTATATTTGACTGTGTTTCCACAGTCATGCATAGAAATGAAGGAAAATTTGATTTGTTTCAGTAAATTCTGTACTGTTGGGGCCGGCCCCGTGGCTCACTCGGGAGAGTGCAGTGCTGATAGCACTGAGGCTGCAGGTTCGGATCCTATGTAGAGATGGCCAGTGCACTTGCTGGCTGAGCATGGTCCAGACAACACCAAGCCAAGGGTTACGGTCCCCTTACTGGTAAAAAAAAAAAAAAAAAATTCTGTACTGTTGGATGTTTAAATTATGTTTCTCTAGAGAATAAAGTACAAGTTAATTAAAATCTAAAAAAAGCAGGAAGAAAAAATAGACACTTTTGGAAAACAGATCAAATTGATAAAAGATAAAGAACTGAAAAATCTTCCCATGATGCAGTAACAAAATTTTCTGATTTGGTCTAAATTCTTCTACTGACAAAATTGCTAAAGCTGATTCCAAAAGTGACATTTGCTAAAGTGATTCCTTAAAAGGGACTTACTTTCTAAGTCCTTTTTAAGGCTCTATGAAGGACAACCAGAGAATTTCACTTATACTCAGATCTCATTCTTGAAACAGTTTTAGCTCTTCCTTTCTTATGTTTTCAGTTAGGCATTCATTTCATTCTGTTAGTCAAGTTTTTTTTTTGCCTTCCATGTGCCAGGTACTGAACAGTACCAGATGCAGAGGTACAGACACGATTCCTGTGCTTCTGAGGCCCACATGCAAAAGGAAGACAGTGAACAAAGAAGCACATGGATAAGCAAAGTAATTTCAGGCAGTGATTAATTGCTGTGAGAAAATAAAACAGCTGAATGGGAGAAGTGGTGGAGGGACACCATCAAGTCTGTGGTCCAAAAAACTTTCACCAAGAAAGCAATACTTGCCTTGAGGCCGGAGTTACCAGAAGGGGCTAGCAAGGCTACATTGAGACTTCAGAGGCCTTAAAAATCATGAGATTATGAGGTCTTCCCTCCCTCCCACCCCATGTAAAAATAATCAACCAAGGCTTAAAATAAGCACAAAGAAGGTCAACAAAATTCTGATTTCTCCCTGGTGGCAACTACTTGAATACTTTTATGGAAATATCTAAAATCAAATTCTTTCCAAATTATTTTCTCATTTTTAGGGATCTTCTTTGCTGATTCTCCAAATATACGTCTAAACTGTTTACTGAGTTATCTAGCACTTGGAGCCATCCATGCAAAAATCTAAGGAAAGAACATTCCAGGAAGAGTAAAGAGCAAATGCAGAGACTCTGACCTGAGAGCGTGGTGCACACAGTCCATGTGCCAAATAGTTTTATTGGAACAGCCATGCCTGTTCTTTTATATTTTGAATCCTTTCACACTGATTTGAGAGCCACTGTCTCAAACTTTGTTTCCTTTATTGCCTAACCCTAGTGCAGCTCATCATTGAGGTAGTGCAACAGCACAGTAGACACCATACGATAGACAAAGTCTAAAATATACTATGTGGCCCCATTAAAGAAAAAGTTTGGGGATGCCTGGGTATTTACTTATTTAGTGAGATCAGGAGCTGTTGGAGAATTTTCATCTGTGGAGGGCACGTGATTTCATGTTCATTTTTTAAAAGGTGACCTTGGCAGCCGTATAGAGAATTGGGGAGGGGGGGTAGGGGGAGTGTCATGGCAGAAGCAGAGAGACCAGGAAGATTTGGTGGTAATGGGGACTTGCATGGGAGCCATAAGCATCAAGTCTCCTGAAGGGATCAACCCTTGTGTAGTCATAATAACACATTTTTCTCTTGAAAGGACTCTAAGGTGGCCTTCTGCACAGTATCCTGTTCTCTTCAGTAGAGGCCTCAGTTCCACAAGACTGCCCAACTTCATATGCCAATGACAAGTAGGAGGTTGTCACATATACTTCTGACCAACCAGCTAATAAATCAGAATTCCCACTACCCCCTCCTTGGGTTTGATTAATTTACTACGATGGCTCATAGAACTCAGGAAAATACAATGCTGTGAACAGCCATATGAAGAAATGGTCAGAAGGGAGAGGCAGAGTTTCCATGCCCTCTCTGGGTACACCACCCTCCCAGCACCTCCACGTGTTCAGCTACCCAAAGCTCACTGAGTCTTGTTCAGGAGTTTTCATGGAGCTTAATCCCCATTGCCCCCACCCCCTTTCCTGGAGGTTGATGGGTGGCACTGAAAGTTCCAGCCCTGTAATCTTCTAACCTCTTGGTCTTTCTTGGTCTTTCTGGCCCCGTCCTTAGGCTATCAAGTCATGGCATTAGCATAAACTCAGATGTTATGAAAGGGGCTCATAATGATAACAAAAGACGCTCCTATCACTCAGAAAATTTCAAAGGTTTTAGGAGCTTTGTGGTAGGAACCTGAGACAAAGACCAAATAAATTTATTACAGCACAGACACCTTTTGAGTCTTCCCATCTGATTAATCACCTTATTTGAGAGGCCACTGATGTGCTTCTGCCCAACTTCAGGCTTTCAGGGGAACCTCTGAAACTTTGGTATTCCATTTAGTTCCCAGGTGTCTTTCTTGAAAGTCCCCCAGGCCTCTGCCAGCCATCAGAGCCATCAGGAACACACCATGTCTGCTGTATGTTCTCCAGCTTCTCCCAGTGACAAGCTGGTGAAAACACTAGGAGTCTACATTAGTTTTCTGTTACTCGTAACAGAATACTTAAAACTGGGTAATGTATAAAAAAATGAAATTTATTTCTTACAGTTTCAGAGGCTGGGACATCCATAGTCCAGGGGGTGGGTCTGGTAAGGGCCGCCTTCTGGAAGGAACTCTGTACAGGGTCCCAGGGCAACCAGAGTATCACATGATGGGGATGACAAGAGCTCTCTCGCGAGTTCTCCTTATAAGGCCACCAGTCCACACCCACAATAATTCATTACTCCATGAATGGATTAACCCATTCATGAGAGCATAATTCTCATGATCCTCTTAAAGGCTGCACCTTTCAAATACCATAACCGGATTTCCCACACTCTTACCACTGTTACAATGGGGATCGAGTTTCCAACATATGAACTTTGGGGGGACAAATTCGACCCGCAGCAGAGTCCAAGGGCAGAGTTCTGGTGCCAAGATCCCTTCTCCACACCTTTCCTCCCTCTCCCCCCATTTTAGGGCACAGAGCCTTCTGGGCTTTGCAGATGCACTGACCTGTGTGGGCTTCCCTGTTCAAACGCCGAGTCCTGATCCAAGGCAGCCCTGTGGCCCTTTAGTGTGATCCACAGCAGCGTGGCCTCTTTTCTCTAACTGGAGTTAGCTGACTTTCTGGTAGCTTGCTTTTCACTCTGCATCTGCTTCTCCAAGTATGGGCTCCCATTGGGACAGGAAGTGGAGTGGGCTGTAGAGAGTGATGGCAGTTGGAGTGTGTGACAAAATTTCCTTGATTGATCAGGAGTGGCCAGTTTCTGCCATATCTCCTTTATTCACTCAATATACCTGCATTTAAGGTTCAATACAATTTGGAAAAAAATAAATTGCTTTCTCCCAAATCACTGTGGATTTGAATTGGAACTCCAGTATGGAGACTGCCCAAAGGTGCCTTCACTTTACAAGTCTGAAGGCAAATCAGATGAAGGCAGAGACTCAGAAGCACCACAAAATGTTAGTAATAACAATTAAAAACCTTTATAGAGTATTTTAAGCTATTTTTATTCATTAAAAGGAAAGAAGGAGGGAAGGAAGAGAGGAAAGAAAGAGATGGAGGAAGGGAGGAAAATTAGGACAGTAAATGGAATCAGGTCTCACTAAATATGTTACTGAGCACAGGCCCAGCTGCCTGCCCCCTTTCAAAAACAAACCACTCAAAAGTCAAATGTTGGTGAAAATGGAAGTCAGCTTTTATTCAGGAATACCAGTGACCTGAGGAGAGATGTTAGGCTGACCCATCTCTCTAGTAAACCTGAAAGAGAATGGCCAGACTACAGCCAACTCAAAGACTCAGAAGAAAGAGGGGGGCTGAGGGAGGGGAACATGGGAGATGAAAAGCAGGAAGGAGGAGGATGTGAGTCACAGGTGCTCCGTGCAAGCCGCCAGCTTCAGGGTCTCATCAAAGCTCCATTTGGTTTCTGCTCCTGTCCTTGCTGTTATCTCAGGATCCTGCTGAAGGGGTGGAATGAGCATAGCTTTATTGATGTCTTCCTTGGTTTCCCAGAGTCTGGGTAGTACATGCAAGTCTGCAGCTCCAAGCTGATTGGAAAACAACTTTACCAAATAAGCATGGGGAAAAAGGGAGCTCAGAAAAAGGCATGTCAAGAAAAAAACTGTGTCCTTTTAAAATCTTTTAGAGCCCATGTGGTTTTAGGTCCCAACATGGCTTCAGTCCCACTCACTCCAACAAATACAGTGGTGCTTGCTACTCCTGAGCCTGCCTCTCTATTTTTCAAATATTCTCTGCCTCTGTGCTTTTTTATAAAATTGTGTTTAAAAAAAAAAAAAACATAACTTCACTTCTTGATTTATGTGACTGTAATCTTTCCTGCTAGTCTGGTTTACTCCCCAACCTCTTCAAAATTTCTCCAAACCTCCCCAGCAGCAGCAACTGTTTTGTCTGACAACTGGAAAAACACACACACACACACACACACGCACGTATGCATGCATGCACGCACGCACAGTGAATATCCAGGCAATTTTTAAAAGATAAGAACTGTTTAGAGGCTGCTTGCCTCCAAAAAGACTGAAGGGCTTAAAGAATGATCTGGGAATGTCTTCAGTATATTGCTATCTTCTTGGTAAACGTGAGATGAAAAGAGTAGCCAAGTTTCAAGTCAGAGGCCTGAAAAGCCAGGGAGAAAAAAAACTGAGTTTAGGATCAGCTGGTCCAAACTCCTTCAGGGCACTTCTGGAGCCAGGAGAAGAGGGCTGACAGAGGCAGGCAGGTGCAATCAAATGGATGAAATACACTGGGACATTACCTGCAGCGGTTAGTCTTTATCTGAAGATGAAAGTGGTTTGGGAGCCTTAAGAAGAAGGGGTAGGAGACTATGCAGGATTGGGGACTCCGCGTTGAACAAGGTAGGGGTGAATTTCAAAGGGGTGGAGCATATCAAAGTCACCTGTAGAATTTTTTCAAACCTTCAGTTTTGACCCATCCCTGTTCCCTGTCCCACCCCGCTCTCCATGTCTCCTTCCATATCCTCCTGCTGTCTCTGTGCAGTGGAGCAGCCTCTGTTACTGACAGGAGTGTGTCTGTCTTCCAAGTGTGTTGGGGCCAGGAGTCTATCCAAGTTTTGTGGGGCCTGAATTTGATACAACATTAGGGGCCCTTTTTAAGAAAAGAATAGAAAATAGAGAATATATAATGCTTAAAGTCAGTATAAAATGCACTCAGAGTACTTCAGTGCCACATACAGATCTGCCTCATTCTTTTTAATAATTACGTACTGTTTTATTGTATGAATGCACTATAATTTATTTACCCAACCCCCTATCGATAGATCCATATGTTCTTTCCAGGCTTTTGCTATTATATACAATGCTGCTGTGAGTTTCTCTGTACATATATCAATTTCTATACTCAGGAACATATCTGTAGAGCAAATTCCTAGAAATAAAATCACCGGGTTAAAGGGTTTTTGCACTTGTAATTTTGATAAATATTGTAAGTTACTCTGTATAGAAACTGTTCCACTTTGTACTCCCACCAGCAGGATATCAAGGAACCTATTTCCTATATCCTTGCTGATACAATATTATTATCAATACTGTTTATCTTTGTCAGTTTGATAGGTGAAAAATTAAATTGTATCTTTTTTTTTAACCATAAGTGAATTTGAGCATTTTTTCATATGTCTGAGCAGCATATGTAGGGTTTTTGTTGTTGTTCTTGTTTTTGTTGATCTGTTCATATCCTTTGCCCATTTTTGTTTTTGTTTTTTCTATTGGATTATTGGTCTTTTTCTTATTGATTTGTAGAGTCCTTTATATTTTAGGCAATTTAGCCCTTTGTCTGTAATATGAGTTTCAGATATTTTTCCCAGTCTTTTATTAGTCTTTTGATTTGGCTTATAGGGACTTTGCCATGCAGATTTTTTTTTTTTCCTTTTTGTCTTTTTTCGTGTCCAGCAACGGATCGCAACCCTCAGTG
>NW_007733343.1:59645-64220 GCF_000696425.1 Galeopterus variegatus | reverse complement strand
CCCGTACCGGACCGGGACTGGCAACGGGATTGCAACCCTCAGTGTTGCTCCCACACCTCGCTCAGCCAGTGAGCGGGAACCGGTCTGTATGTGGGATCCGAACCCTCGGCGGGAGCGCCACCGCGCTCCCAAGCGGTGCACTGTAGCAGTGCGCCACCGGGCTGGCCCCAGATATTATTTTTAATGTCATCAAATTTAGCCTTCCAAGAGTGGGCTATTTTAGCTATGGTGGTCAGTGAAGGCTTCTCTAAAAAGGTGGCGCTTGAGCAGAAACCTAAATTTCATGCCACGAGCAGGAGACAAGTGCTCTAGTCAGAAGGCTCTGGGGCAAGAATGTGGTTGGTGTGTTTGAGGAACTGAAAAAAGCCCCAGAGAATACAGTACAGAGAAGGAAACAGCACACACTGAAGCATGAGAGCTAGACAGGGCCCAAATTGGGAATGTTTGAAGGCCAAGGAAAGACTAAATAGCTTTGGGGCCCCAGAGGGAAACCAAAAATTAATGGGAAAAAATGATGGGAAGGCAATTTTAGGTTCTACATACTAGTAAATGAACATTCTAATGATTATCATGGTCCAGGATGGAATGGGCTCAGAAGTATTTGTCAGTGCATTTCCCGTCCCCAGAATTTTTCAGGCAGAAGTGTAACACAGCTGGGTGGAAACACTGTACAGGAAACCAAAGCATTAGATGGGGGTTCATCTGGTTGACGTTTTTCTCTTTCCCAGCATACCAAGACTCTGAGAGTTTCTGTGGCATATACCCCTGCTTTTCTCTTTCCTTGTGGTTTCTCTATTCTTTTTCTGTTCTTAAATGTGTTTCCTTTCTTTCCATTATCCTCTCCCATGTGACAGTGCTGCCAATGGTTTATTCTTGGCTCTTCCAATAGCACTAAAAGCCAAGGTTTTATGGTGTTTACATGGAAATGTCTTTCTATTTTCAGTGACATCTGTTTACGTCTATGGCTTACATGGACCTGACACTGGAGCCTTCCTTGACCCAGGAGTTTCTGAGGACAGGAACCATATCTTTTCCCTCCTGTGTTATATCCCGGTACAGAGACATGGATCCACTGGGCACTCAATAAATGGGTGATACTGATATACATTCACAGGCTGTTTTTGCAAAATGGCTAATTGCAGATAGTATGGTTTCCTCTCAACAGTTGAGTCTAGGAACAGTGTAGGTAAAGACTGGCTTGAGGAGTCAGAATAGGAAAATGACTTGGGAGCCAAGTCAACTATAGATGGGTTAAAGCCATAATTACAGATGGGATCACTAAGCCAGAATGCAGTGGAGAGGGTGCAGAAGGGTATGGAAGTAAAGGTAACATTCGTGAGATCTCTAATATAGGAACACCTTACAAACTACAGGCAGATAATGTCACACAATACTAGATTTAGAGAGAGGCCAGATAGGATCTGACACTCAGATGGAAAGAAAAACAAGAAAAGTCGACAGAGCAAGCTGCTCTTAGAGCCTGGGTCCAGGACCGAACCAGCCCAATAGGGGATTTGGGAGAGAAGAGAGAGAGAGAGAGAGAGGAGTTTACACACACTGAGTGCCTTTTCTAGGCCAGAACTGCTAGGTGCTTTACAGATTTTGCCTCATTTAATTTCGTGGCAGCTCTGCAAGTTAAGAAAATTATTATCCCAGTTTTATAGTTGTGGAAATTGAGGCTCAGAAAATTCAAGTGGTTTTGCAAAGTTACACAGCCAGTAGGTGATGGAGCTGGTATTAGACTCAGTCTGATTCCTTTCACTCCATCAGAAAAGAAGCAAAGTTCCCCTGTTATCATAAACCAGTGGCTGGCAGCCCAGGGAGATACCAGGAGGTCTCTAGGTGAGTGGAGGATGTGCCTCCAGCCATGTGAACTGGGCCAGCAAACATGCTCTGCTCTTGACAGAAGCAAGGAAAAGAGAACTGCAGTTACAACAGTTTTCTGGGCTTCTCTCCCCAGCCAGGACAACTTCATGTTTGTTCTAGGCCCATGTTTTATCCAAATAATATTGCAGTGTTTCCTCAAAGAAAGACATCAATGTGCTTAATTTGGATGCACCAATTTCTTTCCAATTTCCCATATCCCTGACAAATTCTCTTGACACATTTTTCTTCTACACACACAGTCACCATCTTAATCTGGGGAACTGAAATCCTATACAAAGAGAAAAGATGGATACAAAAGGAAAACAAATCCTAAAATGCTTTTTTTATCCACCATGGATTCAACTGGAGATGGGAATGATCCTGCTTCAAACATATTGCAGTACAATTAGATGTACAAGCATAAAGGATCTTAAATTTTACTATTTTCTCTTACTATTTACATTATATAATATTTGCATACATGAACAAAAAGAAATTTGCAAATAGGGAGGGGTAAGCAGCCAAAAATATACTTGACAACAGGAGTTGATTTTCTGCCTTTTAAAAAAATCGAAAAATCCATTCCCTATCACAACTAAGTCACTTTACTCCTTGCTTACTGTATTACCCTGTTTCTGTTGCTTACAGCAAAATACCTGAAACTGGGTGATTTATAAAGAAAACAAAATTCATTGCTTACTGTTTCTGAGGCTGGGAAGGCCAAAATCCATCTGGTGGTGGTGACAGTGACCCAGGGGTCTCACGTTACAAGCTGGTGGAAGCAGAGAGAGAACAGAGAGAGAGAGACAGATTCTTCCCTTTTAAAGCCCTCCAAACCATGCCCATGACCACCATGTTTAATCCATTCACTAATGTGGTGTGGTCTTATAATCTAAGCACCTCTTCAAGGTTCCACCTTTCAATTACCATAATAGGATTTCCCACCCTCTTAACAGTCACAGTGGGGGCCAAGTTTCTAATACATAAAACTTAGGGGACAGATTTCAAGCTTCAATGAGTTTGGGGGGACATAACTCAATCCACTACACTTACCATATATTCTTCTTATCAACAGGTACATAAAGTGCATCTATAAAGCTGTTGCTATAGAACAAGTTCAAACAAAAATGAAAAAATTTACAGAACATGTGAATATTCCCTATATAAGTCCTGACTATAGAGTATGCCTTAAACCAACAGACAATGAGTATTCCAGCTGACATGTTAGGCCCTTAAAGAAGTTTCAACCTTCTAAGGCTTCATATTTCATCCTTTTTCTCATTCTATTAGCTAACATGACACCAGTTCTGCCACTCAGTTGGTGAGGGTGTGAGATTTGGAGCAAGTCATTTCCAATTCGGGGTCTCAGGATTCTCACCTATCAAGGGAGAGGCACAGGATTCAACAGATTCTCCCAGATACCACCTCCCATGGTTCTGTGCAAACTTCACATCCACCGCCTTTTTCCATTCATTTGATGCGCTAAGCCAGAGCTGCTGGATTTTCGAGTGATGCTAGGATTCTGTAGAAGGAGGTACATCTGGTCTGCTGGCGATTTTTTAAAAGAAATATACATATGCCCTGTCCATAAAACATCCCACCAGGTCTCTCTGCACCTTCTTCAGCAGCAGGCACGACTCCTGTCTCTCTAACATGATCACATGACTCAAGTATCAGTTATGTGGTGAACCAAAAAACCATGGCTCAATTTTATTTAAAATCTAATCTAGCCTGATCATAAACAAAACATTTCACATATAAAACTACCTAGAATTTAGTTCTTTTTGCATTGTTTCAATTTTTTTTAGTTCACATTTTGTTTGCTCTTTGACACTAATGATAATAAACAGTGAGCAGTTCATAGAACCTACATTTGCGTGACTGTTGTGGACATGTCCATTTGATGAACCTTGATAGTTGGTTAGAAAATGTGTAATCCCATAAGAGCAGCTTTGCTCAAGGCAAACTGCTCTTGAAAAAAAGGTAGAAGTTTGTCTTTAATTCCTGTTTTTGACATGTTATAAACTTGCAAATTTATTTCCCAGTTGATACAACCTGCCATCTCTAAATCTTTAGGGAGAATTACAGAAATGGAGATAAAATCTTGGTAATTTATTCAATTTTATCACTTCTACTGATCCCATAAAAAGACTCCATCTGTCAAATTATCTTTTCTTTAAAAAAAAAAAAAACTTTTCATCATTTTCTTTATATGGGTATGTTGAAAATGAGTAGTTTAAGTATCTGTGTCATGAAAACTATTGACGTTTCAATAAAATCTGTTCTTTCTAAATTATCTGTTCTTTAGAATCTTTTGAGAGGAAAACTTCAGCTTCTATCATTTGTTTATAATTTGCTTGTGCAGCATGGGATTTACTGTTTTGGGTGAATATATTATGGCATATTTGAGAAGTGTAGAATAAAATATTCTTATGTTAACATATTCTGTGATTTGGATTCCAATCCATAATCAGTACATCTTTCTTTTTAAAATTTCTGCCTTGGTTTTCTTGAAAGCACAAATGGTAAGAATAAAAGGAAGAGAAACCTAGTTGAGTTGCGTCTTTGATGATATATTTTAAACCTTGTTTCTGTCATCATAGGCTGTGTGAAGGCTGATATACCTAAGCATCTGAGCTCTGTTAGAGACACATGGCTTCGCCTGCCATGACTTTGCTAATTTCTAATCTTCCTTTTTTTTTTTTTTTC
>NW_007733343.1:56760-58542 GCF_000696425.1 Galeopterus variegatus | reverse complement strand
CAACCCTCGGTGTTGCTCCCACACCTCACTCAGCCAGTGAGCGGGAACCGGTCTGTATGTGGGATCCAAACCCTCAGCGGGAGCGCCGCCGTGCTCTCAAGCGGCGCACTGTAGCAGTGCGCCACCGGGCCGGCCCCTGATTTCTAATCTTAATTGGGCCCTCCAGTGCTAATCTTTGGTTACCTCTCTTATTCTCAGTAACTAGGCCAGAGCTTCACTTTCCTCTTCAAGGCCCCATCTAGGACTATGAGACAAAATAAAGGACATGCAGTTAAAATCGAATTTCAGATTAACAATGAGTAACTTTTTAGAGGAAGTAAATATATCCTATGCAATATTTAATATGTCCTGTAGTTTTACTTGCTAAATCTGGCAACCCTACTTCTAACCTCTCTTCCTCTCATAGCTAACTTTGTCTCATAGTAAAATTTGAAGTCATTGGTAGGAACTTCTTCATCTTCCTGCCATGTCCTCTACAAAGAGACCTACCTAAAGACATAGCCTTACCTGTCCCCGCACCCCACCCCAGTTCCTGGCCTGGCCTTACTGAGCTGTTGACTCTCTTTCTCTGCCCATGTCCTGAGTGTGAGATGTCCTGACACAAAAGCACAGAACCACAGGCTGTACTGCAGTATGAATGATCCCATAGAGCCCAGCACTGGGTGTATGTGTTTAGCAGAGGAGAAACAGTTTTGAAATGTATGTAGCCAGAAGCCAGTGTATGAAAAGCTTGCGAATTTTACAGCTCACACAGGAAAAAAACCTGGTAGTTTTCCCAGATGTGACAATGATCTTAAACATTTACATGGCATTATCAATAATTGCTGTAATGCTGAAAGAAACTTTTCTTAACTATCAATTTTTTAAAGTTTAAATACTACTCTAGAGAAAAAAAAACAAATTCTGTTTACTCTATGGAAAATGATATTATAAAATCATCATCAAATGAAGAGGTGATTAACAATAATGAAGCTAATTTAGGGAAAAAGTATTTTAGAGGTTTTTAAAGCACTTCACTTTTTAGGGGGCTGGCAGTTAGCTGGTACAAAGCAGTTCATTTTTTTAATTATTTGATTTTCTAGATTTTGCAATGTTTGTAGTATTTGTCAACTTTTTAAAATTTGTTATTGTAATTTATTCTCTCATTCTAAATAAGTATCTATTTCTGTGCCTAATTTTGTATTAATTTTCTCAAAATGGGTCCCCACCATTGTGTAAACTTCAAGGTCCAATCCAAACCTGGATTCGGGCCGGCCCGGTGGCGCACTGCTACAGTGTGCCNGGGGGAGTATGTTCCAAGACCCCTAGTGGATGCCTGAAACCTCAGAGAGTAGCGAGCCCTATATGAACTATGTTTTTTCCTATATGTACGTACCTAGGATCATGTTTACTTTTTAACTTGGGCACAGTAAGAGATTAACAACAATAGCTTATAAAATAGAACTTTTATAACAATATGTCAGCATCACTATTCTTGCACTTTGGGGCCATTATGAAGTACAATAAGGGCGACTTGAACACAAGCTCTGTGATACTGTGACAGTGGATCTGATAACCTAAGCGAGAGGACTACTAGGTGACTGATGGGCGGGCAGCATGTAAGGCGTGGACAGGCTGCACAGAAGGATGATTCACGTCCTGGGCGGGACAGAGCAGAATGGTGCGAGATTTCATCACGCTACCCAGAACATCGAGCAATTTAAAACTTATGGGTTGCTTATTTCTGGAATTTTCCATATAATATTTTTGGAATGTGGTTGACCACAGGTAACTGAAACCTCA
>NW_007733343.1:32177-55693 GCF_000696425.1 Galeopterus variegatus | reverse complement strand
AGCCGTGCTGTGTTCCTGCCCTGGGCCTGGTTTGGTTGGAGCAGGGGCAGTCACCTGACCCGGGCTCAGCCAATCAGAGTCCCCGCTCCATGAATTTAGAATTGAGGGACAGGGTAGAAGTCACTGGACTTCCCTTCCGCAGAGACCTGGATATTTAGAAGGTAAGGCTGGGCTGCAGGCAAGCCTGTCCCATAGCAGAGGGGCAGGGAAGCCAGTGTGCAGGGGGCGGAACGAGCAGAAGTGCAAGGAGAACAGGGGCGCCTGGATCTCCGGGTTTTTGTGTCACAACCTCCCCAAGACCCCACTGACAAGACGCCTCTGCACCCCCATAACAAATTCCTCCTGTGAGGTTAAGTTAGTGTGAGCTGGTTTCTGATCTTGTAGCCAGCTTAAAGGTACTAATAACTGATACAGCCACTAGGTCATATCGTAAAGTCACACAAATCAACCCAAAAGCAAAACAAAGAGAATTCTCTTTTTTGAACAGAGGAAATTCTGCAATTAGAACACGATTAGGGGCATCTGAGAATATTTTTCTAGGTAAAATTTTTGGAACTCACTTCAATTTGATTACAGAAAATTTTATTGTTAAATGTTGTATAGGCTTCATTACAGTCATTCGGATCATAGTCCAGCTGTTTTTTTATGGATACATAACTTGATGTAAATTGGATTTCTCTATAGGAGATTTAGATTATTCCACATTTCCTGGAGTGATAGAATGAGCTGCAAATTGATAAACATTATCCTTATGGGGATTACCAATAATAATTATGAGATATATTTTCAGACATGGTGTATTATATTGGACTGTATGCAAATAAAGCCTTTATTTAAAAATTTTAAGAGCTGCCTTAACCTAGTGATCCAACCACATTTTATTGTTTTGTTAAGCATCATTTTCTAAAATGACTGTAAAACAGCATCTTAAGGAACTTAAGAATGTGGGAGAAAAAATTCTGTAAGTGTAAAATATCTGGTGCAGTGGTTAATTTGAAAAGTTTTCAGGAAGGGGGAACTTTTAAAACTCTCTTTACAAGATGTATGTGCTAGTATACTTATTGCAACATTATCTAAAAATTGGAAACAACCTAAATGTTCAAGGGCATTGGCTAAATAAATTACAGGATTCTACGTAGCTATTAAAAATTATGATGTAGGTTTGTGATTGTTTAAATGGAAATATATTAAGTGGGGTAAAAAGCAGGTTATAAAGCAACAGTTTTCAATCCCACTTTTATAAAACAAGTAAATAAATAAAATACTGTATGAATCTGAAATTTCAAGTGATGTATGCCAAATGTGCTTTTCTTTGGGTGAGGGACACATGGGTGAACTATTTGAATTTTTATAATATTTTTTTATTATCTGATTTTTTTTACAATGCACACATATTGCTTTCATAGTTAGAACTAGTATTATTATATATATATACTAGTATTTTATATATATATACTAGTATTTATATTATATATATATACTATATATATATTTATATATATATATATTTATATTATATATATTATTTATATATATGTATATATAATATATATATTATATATATATTTTGAAAAATTTCTTTACTTCAGAAGGGTAGAGACATGTGATGTAAAAGGGATAGTAGAAGATTCCCTAATCCAACTCCCCGCCCCTCTAATGCCCCCCTACAGCCAGTGCTAGAATTCACTGTGGAGGTTTCTGACAGATGGTCACCCAGATTTATTTAATAGAGAACTTGCAACTTTTCAAGTATAACAAGATAATTCTGATGGCAGCAGGATTCTATTTAGGAAGAGAATGCAGAATACTTCAGGGCACCCTGGGTTTTGTGAGACCCCAAAAGCATGGATGTATACCCATGCTGAAGTGCCGTGTATGAGACAAGGAGAATAATTTGTATTCTTCCTGAAAGGAGTGGGAGAGAGGTTTGCAGGGAAAGATGAGGGGAGAGGGCATTCAGCAAGTTGGAGAGAAGCTGGAACCAATGCCACCATCTATCAGTGAGGCTGGCTGGAAGTCTCTACCTAGTGCTCCATGGGACTCTTTTTTGTTTTGTTTTGTTTTTTCATATGATGTTAACAGCTCTTTGTCTCCTTTGCTATGCCTTCTCCCACTCTAATTTTGTTGTGAAAATCAAAGTTGGGGATGAGTTTTATATCTGGATTGATGTGCTGCACAATAGACATGGCATAGTTGAAAGCAGACACCTGGAGTCAGGATTAACCACAAGAAAGAATTTGCCAAACTCTTGGCAGCACTGAACTTTTCACCTGGTGAAAATCAAGAGATGAGGCTGAGTCAATCTTACTTAGATTCCAACAGGCAGAGGCCCCCGATGACATCTGGGTTACAAGGCAGATCTCCCAGTTTCACAGCTCTGCTTCTCCCTTACATCAACTCAAAATCTGCCTCTATATCTCCATTCCTTTGGTCCTACAACACAGAGTCAGTTTAATCCCTGTTCCAAATGAAAGATAAAAGAAGGATGATACCCTTAAAATATTAAACCAAAGTAATTTTCATTTCCCATAAGTGATGGTGTCCTATGACCCCTCGCTCGACTACTTCGGGGGAAGGCTGAATATCCAACTAGAACAAAGTCATTACTCAGCTTAGAATGTCAAACTAAATTTCTTAAGTTCACAGGAAGGTAATTCCAGGCTTTGTTAAGAGAAAAAAGGGCTTTACCTAAATTTGAAAGTTTTCTTTTTCAACATTTTAAGAGCGAAACTTGAGGGAATGAACACAGAGCTTTACTGGAAGGCTGTGTATACTCTTCACGTATTACATGCATATCCCTGAAAATACATGAAGACTTTCTAAGGGATACTTGGCCACTGGTAATTTTAAGAAAAACTTTTCGAGGTTGTCAACTTCCATGTGTACACTTTCCTAAAATTAATCTGCCTTTAGAATTGGCTGTGATCTTCTGGTTCTCCTTTCCCACCCCACCTGCCTTTTCAAATTTTTCCTGCTCCTACTTTACAAAAGAAAATTATACCTCTCACCATCCAGAATCCTAAAACAGTGCATGGCCCCAGGGTACAAAAACCTCCAAGGCATCAAATGACTGGACAGTTGGAGAATGCAGGCCCCTAGGGTTGGGTTCTTTGAGAGCAGTGCAGGTGATCTCACAGAGTGATCCTGAGGGCCACGGGGCCCTGTCTCACCCAGGCTGCAGAGTCATGCACGGCTCTACGCCTCATCTATTTCTCTTTGTTTCTGTGAGTTAGAATTCAGAAGAGATGTGGTTGCCACGAGGGCTCATACGGAAACATTAACTTAGACTGAAAAATTAAATCTAGACTTGTCCCAACCTAAAGTACAGCTGATTTGGCTGACTGGCTGGACAACGAAAACTGACTTTGCCAGTTAGATTCTGTGCAGATATTTCCCATATATTGAATGAGCAAAATCTAAGGTTCTGAGGTTTCAACAAAAAATATATATATTTAGGGCACATATACAATATAAAATAAGCCAGAGATGCTGTCTTTTGCAACTATTAAACTTAAACGATAAAAAATTTTAGATGTTAACCTAAAAAATGTGCAAGTTTTTCAGAATTCTTTGAGAGAGTATGAAAAGAAAGATTTTGCTAAAAACTACAGTATGGAGCAGTAGGATAGGATGGAGAGGCATTTTGGATTAGACATGAAGGTGAAGTGGCAAAGGAAGAGAGATGAAGGGCGAGAGGTCACATGTGAATGTGGGAGCTCCCGCCCACCCCCAGGCTGGGGCAAACTGAAGGGTCAGAGAGCCCCAGTGGGGATAGGAGGTACTAGAATGAACACATACATTTGAGAGAATCCAGAGTATAGGCACTTGTTTCTCGTTCTCCAGGAAATAGTAGCTCTGGAAAATTTCAAGACTCTTAGCCCCACTACAACATGGGACAACTCCAGGGCAGTGGAGATTGTGGCAAAATATTGTCGGGGAGAGAAAGCACTGAGAGACAAAGAGGTCTGACTCCCTATGGTGTAAAAGAACTTTTCAAGGTCCCAGATGACCCAATGAGGGATATACAAGGTGACCGAGAACTAGGAATGGCCTGCTTTTTAGGGGAAGATGGCCATACTCCCCAGGAGCAGTCTGACTGCTTTCCCCTACCTCCCACCTGTGCCCAGAAGTTTTGTTACCCGGGAAGAAAGGAGACTAGATCATGGAAGAAACCCTGAAGGAGGCAGTTTTAAACCAGAAGAGACTGAATTACTGTGAATTGACAAATTTGGTTATTTTTTGTTGTGGATGTTCTAACTTAAAATTTTACATCTATTATATTTTGGTGCTTCGTTGAAAATCCAGTTTTAACTTTCTGTTAAATGTGATTTCTGGCCCCTTAACCATGTTACTATACTATCTATCCACACAATCCTGTTTGTTATCTTCCCTCTTAAAGTATAGTGCCAGAACCTGGCACAACATTCCAGCTCTCAGAGTTTTTAATAGTTGCTACTAATATATAAGAATTTGTCAGCATAATACACTCAGCTATTAGATGAAATTTATAAATTCCAGCCCACACCCAGGGAATAAACCCTTTTATCTCATAAATAATTTCTTTTATCATACACTAATTGTCAGGCACAAGCCAGGAGGTATCATAATTTTTCATTATAGAGAGGGTTGTTAAGGATTTCACAGGGCAGTGTGTGAACAGTCTAAAAGACAGAAGCTCTGCCATTATTAGCATGTTCTAATTCATGGTAAACCATATGTTAGACTGCTTCTTGGAGAGGTGGGAGAGTAATACTACTCAGCCATAGGACTCCTACCTTGCATCTATGAGTTGCCAGATAGTTTAGACATATAACAACTTTTTCACCAGAGTAATGTACAGTATCATTGAGTTGTAGAGCTTGAAGGAACTTAAAAGACTGTTTGGCTCTCTGCTCCCATTTGACAAACATGGAAACTGCAGCCCAGAGCAATAAAGTGAGCTGGTCTATGTTTGGGAGCTAATATCAGAAGTGGTGATTCCCACTGGCTCACCTTAAGGCTGGGTCTTTTGTAGGGCTTTATGGTACCAACCTTCCAATGCTTTTCAGAACGTAAATTCTCACCAATCAGTTTGGATGCTCTGTGATGTGCTCAGAATACCTTTAGGTCGACTGACCTGTTGATGCCTCCAAAGGATCCAGGAACACTCGACATTTTAAACTGGTTAACTGTACCTAAAAGAACAACAATCAAGCAAACTTAGGAAACATTGATGTTAGAAATCATGAAAATGCTTTATAGCAGGGGTGTGCGATAGAACCTTCTGCAATTTTGGAGATGTTCTATATTGGTCTCTGGTGTCGTGGCCACTAGCAATTGAGACTATTGAGCACTTGAAATATGGCTAGTGTGACTGGAGAGCCAAATTTTAAATTCTATTTAATTTCAGTTTGTTTTAACTTAGATTTAAATAACCACATGTGGCTAGTAGCTATTGTACTGAATAGTGCAGCACTATAATGTTCACAAAAATAAAGTTCAGTTTCATTATAATTATTAGGAAATTAGTTCAAACTGATCATTTTTGGCTACACACTAATTTTACCTCCCAATTCTTGAGGAGACAGGCTTTTATACTGTGCCAACACAGTTATTCTCTGGAGAACCAAATGCATTTCTTTGTAGGCTAAAAGTTGAGAATTAATCTTCATCTTTGGACTAAGACTTATTAGTATTACTTATTTATTTAATTTTAATTTACTTTTACTGTGCATTTGATTTTTGAAATTAAATTAGTTTAGTAGTCACCTTCTTAGATTTAATAGCTTTCACTTCTAAGTAATATTTTCTCTAAGTGTCCTCCTTTTTCAGATGATATTTGATGTTCAACACTGTAGCATTAGTTATCTATTGCCACCTAACCAATTATCCCAAAACTCAGTGGATTTAAACATCACCATTTATTATCTCACTTTCTGGGGGTCAGGAATGTGGGCATAGCTTAGCTGGTTCCCCCACCTCAGAAGGCTGCAATCAAGGTGTCAGCTGGGACTGCAGTCATCTCAAGGCTTGTCCAGGGAGGATCTGCTTCCAAGCTCACTCATATGGCTATGGGCAGCCTTAGCTCCTCACTGACTATCAACCAGAGATGTCAATTCCTTGCCATATGACCTTCTCCATAGGGCTATTCACAACATGGCAGCTGGCTGTTGAATATTGGCTGCCCTCAGGTCCCTGCCACATGGGCCTCTCCACAGAGTAGCTCACAGCATAACATCTTGCTTCATCAGAGAGGAAGCAAGAAGTGCCAGAGAGAGAACGTGAGCAAATAGCCCAGTCTTTTGAAATCTAATCCAGAAGTGGCATCTTATCACTTTGCTGTATTTTATTTGTTACAAGCAAGTTGCTTTGTGCAGCCCACATGCAAGGTGAAGGGATTACACAAGACATGAGAGTGTACGCTAGGAGACAGGGATAATTAAGTCATTGGAGAAGCTGCTTTCCACTACTTTTAAAAAGGCTCTTAGGGGCTGCCTGGTTAGCTCAGTTGGTTGGAGTGTGGTGTTATAACATCGAGGTCAAGGGTTCAGATCCTTTGGTCAAGAACCAAAAAACAGAAAAGAAGAAACCTCTTTTCCTAGCTGGTCTATCTTGAATCTTAGCTTTAGGGCCAGCTCTACCCAGAGTCAGAATATGGTAAGTCCAATGTCACCCAACTGGATAGTGGCAGAACTAGAACTAGAATCCAAGTCTCCTGGGTTCCTGGTCAGTCCTCTGTCTGCTGCACATGATGCTTGGTAGGTCTCCAGTGCTGACATGCTGGAACCCCACAATGCCAAGCAAAAGCATTTTGACTTTAAGAAACAGGTGCTAAGGTTTTTGAGCAGGAAAGTAGTATGAGAAAAGTGACTTTTAAGAAAGATTAGCGCTATAACTATTTGTAAAGTGGACTGAAGGGAAAGACTAAAAATTACATTAACTCCTATTTACAATTAGCACATTTATGGTCTAGAATTTTGTATTTTATTGTAACAACATCCCATGTGTGTTTACAAGTCCTAATAAATGGTCTTCTAAAGCATTATTTGGGCCAAAGATACATCAAGTAAAATTCCACACTGGTAAGTCTATGGCCAAATATTATAACACACAATATTTTCACATCTGTATGTTGAATTTAACTCTAAAAACTACTTCCAATAAATACATAGGAATTTCCAGAGAGGATGTTTTCTACTAACGTAGGAAGCTCCTGGTAGAGTCAGGACCTGAAAACCCTGAGAAGCTATTGTACTCTACAAAATGTTTTAAAGTATTACCCTGTTCAACATCCACTCCCAGCCATAACAACATACAAACTTGCATTTAAATGGGTAGGATAGTGTGGCAAAGTCTTCTAGTTGTACATCAATATTCACCTTCTTGTTTTAGTAATACATTTTCTGAGGCTTATCAGGGCACATTGCCCGGGGAAGACTTCATTTCCCAGCCTCTCTAAGTTCTGGCCAGTGGAGTACGAGTGGAAGTGATGTGAGTGGTTTCTAGTTGTGTCTCTAGCAGGAAAGGTCTGTGGTCCCCTTGCTCCTCTGCTCCTCCTCACTGGTGGGTATGCACATGTGATGGCAGGAGCTAGGAGTAGCAACCTGGTAGTCATGGATGAAAGCGTGGATCATCTTCCTCTGGAAATTTTCATGACAGTTATGAACTTCTTTCTTTCATAAGCCACTGAACGTTGGAGTCTCTATATTAGAGCAGTCTCTACAACTTGACTACCAGAGTAACACGGTATGATAACATGTCTCCCTTTCCTTTATCTTGGTTCTCCACCCAAAGAAATAACAAACAAATGCCTAGGCAAAAATGAAAAAGAAGAGAAATGTATTGGTCTGTATTAAATTCTTGTTGCCCTCTCCTGATTACCTGTGATGCACTAGATCATAATGGAAGGAGCAAACTCCTAATTTTTTGCTATTTGAATTTATTCCCCCTCTTTATTTGCCAATAGTTAGAGGAGCAACAGTATCATACACTCAGACTTGCAATGAACCAAGGGTGATTTTAAACTTCCATCAGATTTGGCCAGAGTCAGGAACTAGAGAGCTATCCAGTAATGTGCTGATAAATGTTTAACAACTGACTCTGTAGGGGGAAACCAGCTCTGATTTGTAGTGTTTGCCAACTTCCATGGTGTAAATACTCCCTCCGTGGCCAATTTCAAACTAGCAATATTATGTCACTGAACACAGAGTTGAGAAGAAATGCGCACAATCAGCACATGCAAGCTAGTACTGTCCCACTCCAGAACACCACTGGGATCCCATCTGTTACCTCAACCCAGACCGCTTCTGATTTCTTTTCTTCGTTACACTCCACAGGAGGACATTAAATTTACAGTGATGTGCAGCAGGGACAGTAAAGACAATGTTTGGTGTGGTTCTCATGATCTTTGAACTGCAGATGTGGCTTCACCTTTATCTGATCTATGATGCTCCCACAGTAACATTTCATTTTTTTTTGTTCAAGGCAGTGGTTGACAAACTTGCTTGCACTATGGAAATACCTGGGGAGTTTTAAAAACTAGTAGTGCCTGAGTTCCGGCACCAAGGACTCTGTATTCTACTGATCTGGGCTTGGAAGTATTAAACACAGATGATTTTAATGGGTAATAAGGCTGAGAACCAGTAGCTTAAAGTAATACATCTCTTATTAATGTGACAGATGGTCAGTGTTATTTTTTATTTTTATTTTTTTGCTTTCCACATAAATAGGAAAAATAAACCTACATGGCCTGATGCAAAGGGAAAAAAAGTAAAATGGCAAGGCTAGGAAGTTTCTCTTAGTGAAAGGTAAGGTCCTACAAAGAACCTTCAATATTACTTTTGTGAACCCTTAAAAAGCACTAGTGATTCTTCCTGTTTAATTGGGAATTTAAGTGAGCAGAGGAAATTTTAGGAAAATGTTGTAGATAATTTAATAGTCTCTTCTATATTTTGAGTCTATATAAACTAGTATTATTCCTTGTGAAATCTAGTTCAATTTCTTTCCATCTGTGTTAATTGGCATTACTCTTAGAAGCAGATGCTAAATTTACTTTGTTCAAAAATCAACAGACAACTATGTCTTGTATTTTCAACCATTAAGTTAACCTCTCAGATAAATTGTGATTAGAATTTCACAGATTAATAAAATTGCCAGTTGCTAGTGAATCATTTTCAGGAAGTAATATTTCATACAATAATCCATAAAAGTCCATATGTAAACACACAGACAATATCATTAAGACAAAAAAGATCTGTTGGGCCCAGCATACGACTGGTAGAGCAGAAGAGGGTGCAGCCTGAGATGGAGAGGGACCCTAGGAGCAGGAAGCTTGGCTTCTAAGCTTGACAGTGTGCAAGTTTCCTGATCTATAAAAATTAGAGCATCAGACAAAGTGACTTTGATCCCCTTGACTTGTGATAAAGTGTCCCAAGACTGAAATCATTAGTGGTGTCAATGAACCAAATATCTCATGAGCTCTTTCCCCAAGTTATGGCAGATACTGACAAACTCTGAGGATCAGTGTGCATTTCTAGATCATTTTTTTCTGAGTTTATATTCCTTCTAGATCAGAGGTTGCAAATAAGTTTTATCTTTAGGTCCAATCCTATTTGACTAGTGGCCCTCCCAAAGTTAAGTGCTTAAGTGCCGTGATTGATAAGTGGTGACTGTCTTGGGCCTGGTAAGAGGGAAATAATATATGTGTCCCACGCCCCAACCCTGTTTTCAAGCTTTTCATTGAGACCAGTGTTTCCTTTATCTCCCATGAGGTACTTCTGAAATAAAGGGAATTTTGAGATTCTGTGTTCTGCCACTTTCCACCAGGAAAATTTAGTGCATTATCAAAATGGTATTGGATCTGAAGGTAATTCAACAAAAAAATTAGCTATTGAGTCTTCGACACAAAGCTGCAATTTAGGTTACATCTTTATAATGATCAAATCAGAGGATTCACAAACAACTATTTAAAGGAAAAAACTTGTTATTTAATATTGTTTGAGCTAAAATAAAAATGCTTTTGGATTCTTTTGCTTTTAAGCTAGTCCCATTAGACATAGCCTAATAGATAGAAATCGTGACCTTCCTTCTCTTCCACCTCCTTAGGTCTGGATGGCTGTGGTTTTCTCTTTAGGCCGTGTGACACCACAGCATGATCTGAAAAGTAATTAACTACTTTAGGAGTTAATCCAGCATATACTTTGAAGCAGAAGCAATTCCATCCCTAATAGTTGCTTGGCAGATTGATTCTTCCTTCTGGCTCTTGAAACTGTATGTAGTAATTGCCCTGGAATTTAAAAATCAACTGGGGAATTCCTTGTTCCATATTTAGGGCACAAACAGCTAATGACTTGTACACGTTGTAGTGTGTGTGTGTGTGTGTGTAAGTTTTTAGGGGGGGTGGAGCAAAGTGCCTTGAGAATCACTATGGATAAGAAATGTCTCTTTTTCTTACTGTAAAGATCTGAAAATCCCTCCTCTGAATAGATCATAAAACCAACTTTGAAAAGTAGTGAAATAATAATGTGTGTTTGTAGAAAAGAATCTTCACAGGAAGGGTTTCTTAAGTCATGCTCTTGCACACAGGAACTCTGGTTACAGAACTGCCTACTCTTGAGTTGGTTTTGGTGGTGCTGTTATGTTTGTAAAACAGTGTTGTGACTGCTATCTACAGAGCAACAACTTAGTCAGCTTGTGAGTTCACTCATTTTCTTGATCAAAAGATTTTACTTTCATATTTTTCTCATGTGCCTTCTGACTGCACATTAGACTGTTCTGCACACCACCCTTCCTCAACTTAATTCCTGAGATTGAGGGGCGGGTCTGGTCATCTTCCATTCTCTCCCATTTCTCCAAGTCTCATGCAACACTAGACACACGAAGAAGTCCTCACTAAATGGTCTGGGAATTGACTACCACAATGGTTGTGTTTCATTTATATTAGTATTCGTTTGTATTAGTCTCTCTTCAAAAACTGGGGATGCTTCCATTGTAGTTCAGCTATACATCAATATAAACCCCTGAATTGTCAAGCAGACTTCAATATCTTAATGGCTTGAAATAACTAAAACTAATTGAACCAATAAATTACTCCCAAACCACAGATGAGTCTCTGGTTTGGGGATAACTTAAGGAATCAGTGAAGAAGAATTTATTTTTTACTTACAGTAAGAAGAAAACAGCAAACTTGGGCCTTGCTCTCAAGTTGGTTGTGGGTGTAGTTGGAGAAGACGAGACTATAATGTGCACGAGACAACACGTACAATGTGTGGCATTTTATTACTAAGTCCCAGCGGTGCTCTGTAAGTTCAGAGGGGAACGTGAGCCCTCAGGACTGGTCAGCAAGTGGAGGCTTCAGGGACAAGGTGAACTGAAGCAGGTGTGAAGGGAGAGCAAGGTTTGGAGAGGCAGAAGGGAGAAGGCAGGCGTTCCCAGAGAGGCATCGGCAGGGCAAGCCCACAGAGGGGATACCGGTGGGGTCAGTGAGGTGGCCAGCCCGTTAGAGCAGGAGGTTGGAAAGCCATGTGAACTATGCAAACTCGACAGGATGGGGTCAAAGCACTGAGAGCCTTTGAAGCCTCATGGAGAGGCTAGAGGTTAATATAATAGAAAACAAGGAGCCAATTGAAGGGTTCTGACCTAGGGAGTGGCATTTTAAAAGTGGTTTTTCAGGGCCGGCCTGGTGGCGCACTCGGTAGAGTGCAGCTCTTGGGAGCACAGCAGCGCTCCCACCGAGGGTTCGGATCCCATATAGAGACTGGTCCACTCACTGGTTGAGCGCGGTGCGGGTGCGACACCAAGGGTTGCGACACCAAGGGTTGCGATCCCGTTGCCGGTCACGAAAAAAGACAAAAAAGGGAAAAAATAAATAAAAAATAAAAAAATAAAAGTGGTTTTTCAGACTCTGTTTGGGCTGTGACCCATCGGGTGAAGTAAGCAAGGCAGCTAGCTGAACTGACTTAGCAGTGAGGTGAAATTGGACGCTCTGGCAATGGTGAGAGCTGTGGGGACAGAGGCAAGAGATACCTCGCAAGAAAATTCAACCAGTCTTCGTGTCTGGCTAATTGTGAGGATAAGGATAGAGTAAGTCAAGGGTAACTTTGAAGGTGGATGAATGGGGTGGGGGAAGAGGGAAGATCAATGACAGAACCAGGGGGTTTGTAGCCCTTTGAATATGTGGAATTTGAAATGACATGAGCAGTGTAAGGAGGTGACACTGAAGGAGGCCAACTTGAGGAAGTAATGAACCCTTTTTTCAAAAACCCGAGTCTGAGTTGTTTAACCTCACTAACCAGGATAACAGTACCTGGCTCACATGGGTGTGGAGCTGATTAACTGTGGTAAGAATATGAACATGTTTCATAAAGTGCTTTCCAAAATGCATGCCTGTGGTATTTCACTGTGTGTGCATCTCCCCAGCTGCACGTGATGCCAAATAGGTATTAAAAACCTAAACCTCCTGCTCATAAATTTCACTTTGGTATGTTTTGAGATATATCACTTCTGGTGGCAGGAAGACTGGTTGGGAGGCCACAGCAGTAAAACAAGTGAGAGATGAGGAGGAGGATCTGACCCAGGGTAGTGACAGCATAAGTAGAGCTAAGTAAACTTATATGTCTTTTAGGAGGAAGAAATGACAGATCTTACTGGTCAATTGGATGTGGGAAATGAGTCGGAGGGAGGATTCTAGGATGAATGTCTAGGCTTCCAATGTGAGCAACTGATAGATTGTGGTTTAAGTCATTGAGATAGAAAATACTGGAAGAGGAGCAAATTTGACCAGGGAGCAATATCATAAATTTAGTTTTGGACATTATGGCAGGCAGAACAATGGCCCCCTAAAGCTAATTCCCAGAACCTGTGAATATGTTACCTTACCTGAAAAGGGGACTTTGCAGATGTTATTGAATTAAAAATTTTGAGGTGAGGAGATTATTCTGGATTGTCCAGGAGGGCCCAACATAATCACAAGTGTCCTTATAAGTGAAATAGAGAGGCAGGAGAGTAAGAATCAGAGCGATGTGATGTGAGAAAGACGGCCTATGGCCGGCCTTGAAGATGGAAAAAAGCCTTAAGCCAAGGAGTGCAGGCAGCCTCTACAGGCTGGTAAAGGCGAAAAAGTGGATTCTATCCTAACAACATAATCACAAGTGTCCTTATAAGTGAAATAGAGAGGCAGGAGAGTAAGAATCAGAGCGATGTGATGTGAGAAAGACGGCCTATTGCCGGCCTTGAAGATGGAAAAAAGCCTCAAGCCAAGGAGTGCAGGCAGCCTCTACAGGCTGGTAAAGGCGAAAAAGTGGATTCTATCCTAGAGCTTCCAGAAGGAACACAGCCCTGCTGACACCTTGATGTTAGCCCCACGTTGGACTCCTAGCCTCCAGAACTGTCAGACAATACATTTGTGTCGTTTTAGGCCACTAAGTTTGTGAAAATTTTTTACAGCAGCAAAAGGAAACTAATACAGACAACTTTAAGTTTGAGGTATATGGACGTCATCCAAAGAGAGATCTGGAGGACAGTTTTATATAGAGTTTTACACAGATTTGACCGAGGGCTTTCTGTTAACATGTTTTGGAAAGATCAAAAAAGGGCCAACAGCAAAACTTGTAGAGCATCTTAGAAGAAAATTTTGGAGATATTAGTAGAGAATTCTTTGAAGTAACCCTGACTTATCGATATTCTTGATGGAATAAGAGACAACATTGTGACGGAAAAACAAGGATAAAGATGAGTTTGAGTTAAGAAGTAGCTCTGAAGAGTCAGATTTTTAAAAATCTTTAGTAATACATTGACTGATATGTTTTGCTTGTGTTTTCTTTCTGTGCACGCACAAAAGTCTAAAAGAGCTTTTTCAATAATTACAAAATAAAAATTTTAAGTAATAAGAAAGTATCATGTCAAATCAATTAACACCATAGGGCCCTCTCTCCCCATAGGGCCATAAATGTTTAGTACAAGAGTGGGCATATGATGAAGACTGGGCAGTTTCTTCCCTGATGTTTGAAATTGGAAGGAAGGGAAGGAGATCAGTTCCTCTCCAAGTGGCCAGACCTAATAATGAAAATTCTGAGAACTGTTGAAGGTTATATTTCTGTCACATAAACTTGACGTCAGAGAAGACAGTAAGAGGATGGAGCAAATGCACAGAGATAAGAAACAGGGTGAGGCCTTAGAGCTTCTAAGAGCGTGGGTCAAGTCCCTTCTTGAGGCCCAGTCAGCTCTGTGCCCTTGGATTCCATGAGATACCGATGTATCCTGAAGGTGATATTCAAAATAGTTAACATGGTACAGGGTAAAAAAAGAAAAGAAAGAAACAGAAAATCAGAACAGACAGGGCCAGATGGTGGGCACACAGTCCTGGAAGTCCACTGCCAGTCTGAGCATTACCCCTTTTGCTATGAAGCACTGCATTCTGAGAATACCCCAGGGGAGGAGCTGGGGGCTTGAGGCAGTGAAGAGGCATCTGGGGGGGTCTTGGAGCAAAAGGAACAGAGGTATTTTAAAATGTAAACAACCAGTATCACTGTGCAAGTGCAGCCAGCTGACTATCAGCCCTGTGCCTTATAAGAAATGTTGCCTTTTCACTTAAGCTAGTTAGAGTGGTTTCTGATACTCAAAATTGTGAGAGTCCTAAAGAGTGTAATTGGTGCTGTGTTTTGGTTTGCCATCTATTTTGCTGACTGAATTTGATGGTAACTTCATAAAGCGTTAGGGGCTGGAACAAACTTTGAAGTAATTTTGTTTGGTTTCCCACCCAAATTTACTTTATATCCTAATAATCTACCACAATGTAGAAAAAATTGATGTTGTTCAATTCAATAAAAGCATTAGAAATACAACCTAGTAATTTTTTTTCATATTACAATGTAATATATGTTCACTGTAAAAATATTTTAAAATATAGATGAAGAAAGCAAAAAATTTAAGTCACTTATCCAATCATCAGTTTTAAAAAAAATCAGTTAACACCTTTTCATATATCCTGATTTTGTGTATTTATATAATTACTATTTTTGCAAGAATAGTTTTACATGGGAACCATCCTTTATTTAGTATATTATAATTCTTTCCACAAAACCCAGATTTCTTTTTGTATCTCTAGTCCTGTATTTCATTTCTTGGGTGTTTAGGCATTAGGGGAAGAGAGGAGGACAGATATTCCAAGTTATTGGAGGTACAAGGTTTATGTAGCCCTTAGCTCCTTGCCCACAGTGCATATCTCATGAAAACAAGGTTGACCTTATTTTCAGGCAGAATTATTCATGTTACCACTTTTACTTTAGAAGCTGCTTAGCTAGTCATGTCTGACTATCTGAGAAAGGGTGAATTTACACATTCAGCAGCAGATATACTGAAGTTGACAAAGTCCATTATTTAATCTTCAATTTTAGCTCCTGAGTTGCAGAATGGGAGGAAGACAAATGAGTTATGAAATCTCATATATCACTTAGCTTCCTTACTTTTATCCAGTGTAAAGTATTTTCAAGTAAGAAAGGCTGTTTGCATTTATTCACTCAGACTTACATCCAGAGTACTGTCAAGGTGATGCAAATGGTTGGTGTTACAGAGGCTCTGCCAGACCAAGTGAAGTGGCTGGCCACCACGTGGGGACAAATCGTCCACAGTGGGGTAGACATGGAGATGCCTGGGAATTCAAATGGAAACACGCAAAAGAATAGTCAGAGACACTGGAAATTAAAAGCATACATTAAACCAGTTGAGATCAGGCTGATTTGTACTGTCTACAAGCCCAGTAAAAGGCCACAATAAGGAAAACCATCACCCTTTTGGTCTGCATGAATAAAAGTACAACATTCAAAAAAAAAGTAATGGTTTCCCTGAATTCCACATCATCACCCTCTGTCTGATCAGGTGCTCAGTTCTGGGAACCTCAAATGAAGAGGGAGATTGGCAAATTAGGGTATATGCAATAGTAAAACAAGCCAGAGGCTAAAGGTCATCTGAGGAAGGTTCAAGGTAACAGGTGTTCATTTAGAAAAGAGAAGACTGAAAGAAAGGACTGTTACCCTCTTCATAAGTTTGAAAGCACCTGAATGTCTATCGAAAGAGTAATACTTATATGATGGTGTGTCCATATTATGGAATACTGTGCAGCCATTAAAATCTCACATTCAAATAAAAATAAATGAAGTGACAAAGTGAGAGTATGAAACAAATTTGCCCAAAAATCAATTTTTCTACTTTAAATGTTTGTGAATTTTCTACAATAAACATGTTACTTCTGTATTCTTATTAAAACCAATAAATATATTTTTTAAAGAGAGCAAAAAAGGACACAAAGTTCAGACTTAGGGGGGAGAATGTGTGTATGCATGTTTTAGAGAGAGATTTGTTGTTGTTTTTCCCTTTTTTATTTTAAATTACAAAAGCAATACATGAATACTTACTGTAAATAATTCAGATAATAATTTCAGTCATTCAAAAAATATGTATTGAGCATCTATGATGTACTTTTATTCTTGGTTCTAGAGGACAGAACAAGTAGCAGTGTGTAGAAGGGATACGGAGGCAGAGGTGGCTCAGTATAGAAAAGAAATTTCAGAGCTGCCAACTACAGAATGGACTGCTTTATACAATGAAGAACTTCCATGTCACAGGACGTATTCAATCACGTGAGGAATTCTTATACTGAATGACAGATACGTGACTTCCAAGATAACTTCTGATTCTGAGAATTTACCACTTTCTAAATTACCATTAAGGATCAGGAGATAAGTCCTCACCACTTATCTGCCATATAATATTAGGTTACTGGATTCCCTTCCCATGGTCCTTTTAAAAATAGGAAAAATAACATTGACTTAGACCTATGTAAACTTACAGATGAGATTTGGAGAATGTTTTTCAAGTTCTTAGGTCATATTTAGTAGACAAATGAACAGTCATTTGTTGTAGATTGTCTATTGCAATCCTCAGAGCTACAGCATCATCTGTGCATAAATATCTTAAACCAGGATTGCAAATACTCACTTTAAAAAACTCTGGTTCTATATGGGGCTCATTGCACATCTCTTATTTCCATACTTTCACAAAACAATTATGTCACAATATGACTTCATTCAGATTGGCATTGCTCATGTGACAATGATTCAGAAAACATAATTTTTGAGATTTGGGCACTTTTAAAAATTAAAAGAAAATTACAAATTCAAATTAACACCACAGTGAGATATCAGTTCACATATACTAGGATGACTATAATCAAAAAAGACACACTAACACATGTTGGTCAGGATGTGGAGAAATTGAAACCTGCATACACTGCTGATAGAAATGTAAAATGGTGCAACCACTCTGGAAAATAGTTTGGCAGTTCCTCAAAAAGAAAATTACAAATTCAAATTAACACCACAGTGAGATATCAGTTCACATATACTAGGATGACTATAATAAAAAAAGACACACTAACACATGCTGGTCAGGATGTGGAGAAATTGAAACCTGCGTACACTGCTGATAGAAATGTAAAATGGTGCAACCACTCTGGAAAATAGTTTGGCAGTTCCTCAAAATGTTAAATATGAGGTTATCATATGACCTGGCAATTCCACTCCTAGGTATATACCCAAAAGAATAAAAACTAAAATCCACACAAATCTTGTACATGAGTGCTCATAGCAGCATTATTTATATAGTCAAATAGTAGAAGTAATCCAAATGCCCATCAGCTGATAAATGGATAAAGAAAAATGTAGTATTCATACAGTGGAATATTATCAAGCAACAAAAAGGAATGAAGTATTGACACATGCCGCAATAAGGATGAACCTTGAAAACATCATACTAAGTGAAAGAAGCCAGTCACAAAAAATCATGTTGATTCCATTTACATGACCCATTCAGAATAGGCAAATCTACAATGGAAAGTAGATTAATAGTTGCCTAGGGCTGGGAGGGTAGAGGAAAGGATAAGGGATTGACTGCTAGTGGGTACAGGAGTGATGAAATGTTCTAAAAGTAATCGTGGTGATGATTACACAACACTGAATATACTAAATCCATTGCATTGTATACTTTAAATGGGTGAATTGTATGGCATATAAATTATATTTCAATAAAGATGTTTTTAAAGCAAGAAAAACAATTACACTTTCACGAGTCCATTTCAGCTTTCTAAATTTCTCTGGCTGATATCAATCCTGTTATAATATTTTCTAGATACAGCTTCCTAACCAAGATGCTGCTACAGAAATGTGTGTGGTCTTCCAGTAAAATGATCATCTGTGAGTCAGAACCTGACAACAAAGGCCAGAAGATAGACCAGTCTAGAAAACTAAATTTAGACCCTGTAAAAAATACTACAATTGTGAAATATTAGCTTTAGGGCCTCATGAGCTATAGTTAATATTGGAACATAGTTAAAATTACTGTAGATTAGAGCTCTGTCTAATGGATCAATAGCCAGTCTCTGACTTGAGTCAGTCATCTAAAGATTATGAGAGGATACAAGAGTAATTTTTAAGTTGCAAAAAAAGAAAGAAAAAAAGAAACAAAAGAAACCACCAAAGAATAAGGTATAGTGTCAGACACACTTTTCTTCTCTTTTTTTCTGCTTGCATTGTCTTCCTAGCAGGACTGGAAATTCCTGGAGGGCAGGACCCATGTGCCCTCCTTCTGAGTCTCTCCACGGCATTTACACAGTCCTGCCAGAGGGAATTCTCATGACCAAGGCCCTACCTAATCCAGCTTCTGCCCGCCCCTCATCTCATCTCACCCCACAGCCACCCATGCACATCCCATTCCCACACACTGGCTCCTTTCATTCCTCACGTGCCAGGCTCTCTCCTACCTTAGGGCCTCTGACCAGGCTGGTCCCTCTGCCTGTATGCTCTTCCATGCACTTTTTGTGGTTACCTTGTTTTCACCCTTTCGATCTTAGTTTCAATGTTACCTGTCAAAGGGGCCCTCCCTCACTACCCCATACTAATTAAGTACGTTACCATGAGAGTCTATCACATCCAATTAGTTTACTTCGTGCTATTCATCACAAAGTCTTTCAACAACATTTCACAAATATTTATTCAGTCTCTACTCATGTACCAGGCACTGTTTTAAGTGCTGGGAATATAGCAGTGTCCAAAAGAAATAGTAATTTATTTTATGTTTGTTGTTTCTTGCTTATTCCCTATCTTGCCCATCAGTCTTTGTAAGCAGGTCTGGCTAAAGAGGAGGCAGCATGATGAAGTGGTCAAGAGCAATAACTCCAAGCCAGACAACCTAGGATAGAATCCTGCCTCTACCATTGGCCAAATTACTTAATTGCTCTGAACCTCAGTTTCTCCATCTGTAAAATAGGCGTAATAATGGTACCTTCTTCTTGGGATTGTTATGAGGACTAAACAAGTTAGTATGGTTTAGCCACTTGGAATAATACTTGGCACATAGTAAGCACCATATACATGTTTGTTAATGTTTTTTGACAGTGCCTAACAAATATTTGGTTATTATTTAAATGAATTAATAAATTGTGATGCCTGTGGTTAAACCTATATTTGTAATTGGGCCAAAACATGAAGAGAGAGCAGATCAGCAAGAATAAAATGCTCTCTTTTCATGTATGAAGTCTTTGTTGAAAGAAATGCTTTGGTCTTATAGATGTGACATTCTCGGTCAATTCTAAGCCAGTGTCAGGTTTTTCTTTGGAATCTGCTACAAATATTGTGGTTGTTTTCTACTGAAGGAGATTCTTGGACTTCCCAAAAAGGAAGGGCTGTCAGCATCTGGCTTAGTCTACAATCTGGCTTCCATTGCCACATGAAAGAAACCATCTGTCTCCAGGAACTGGTGGCAGAATCACAAAGATCCTTCTGCACCAGTTCTCTCCTGCTCCTATCCTCTCCTCATTACATGCATCCACAATTTCCAATTTGATATTTTATCCACTGTAAAACCAAAACAGAGTTGTGAAGAGCCATTCTAGATGACATTCCCAATAACTCTTTCCGGTAAACATTAGCTAACACGTATAACATGCAGTGCCTCAGCACTTGAGTATTCCATATATACAAACTTCCGAGAAAGACATAATAAAATGAAGGATGACTAAAGTAATCAAAGCAGTTGGGAACTACTGACAAGCATTTACCAAGACCCTACTAAGTTCTGGCATTTTTTGAAGATGCTATGGGGAAGACCAAAAATACAGGAAATCAAAACGTTTTGTCACAGATTTGCCTGTAAGAAGTCCACAGTGTACTTGAATCAAAATTTCCATATGCCAAAATGGGAAAAACTTTACAAAGAAACATTTACATGTGGTAGGCAGAATAGTGGTCCCCCAAAGATGTCCACATCCTCATTCTAGGACCTGTGAAATTTTGTCACAGATTTGCCTGTAAGAAGTCCACAGTCTACTTGAATCAAAATTTCCATATGCCAAAATGGGAAAAACTTTACAAAGAAACATTTATATGTGGTAGGCAGAATAGTGGTCCCCCAAAGATGTCCACATCCTCATTCTAGGACCTGTGAATATGTTAGGTTACAAGGCAAAGGGGTATTAAATTTGCAAATGTAATTAAAATAGCTAATTCACTGACCTTAACATAGGGAGATTATCCTGGATTTTCCAGTGAGCCCACTGTAATCACAAGGGTCCTTAAAAGCGGAAGAGGGAGGCAGCAGAAGAGACTTAAGGAAAGAGAGATAGTGACAGAAGCAGGATCATAGAGATGTTATGTTGCTGGCTTGAGGATGGAGGAAGGGTGACATGAACAAAGGAATGCAGGCAGCGTCTAGAGGCTGGAAAATGCAAGGAAACAGATTCCACCTTAGTTAGAGAGATTCCAGAAGGAACGTGACAGAAGCAGGATCATAGAGATGTTATGTTGCTGGCTTGAGGATGGAGGAAGGGTGACATGAACAAAGGAATGCAGGCAGCATCTAGAGGCTGGAAAATGCAAGGAAACAGATTCCACCTTAGTTAGAGAGATTCCAGAAGGAACAAAGGCCTGCCATCTTGATTTTAGCCCTGTTGGACTTCTAACCTATAGAAAGGTAAGATAATAAATTTGTGTTGTTTTAAGATACAAAGTTTGTGGTAATTAGTTACAGCAGCAATAGAAAACTAATACAAATATAATAGAATTCTAAATTGAGTATTATCGCAAAGTAAATTAGGAAGCAGAGAGAGAGCAATCTGATTAAAGTTATTAGGGAAAATGACTTGGAGTGAGTGGGGTTTGAGATTGCTCTTTTCACAACTTATAGGACAAATGAGGAAAGACAAAAGCTGAGAAAGGACATGTGGCAAATCCATAAAATCAAAAAGGGAGCATAGATCTGCTTACTAAATCCCAAGTTACCAGAACCAGGAAGCACCTCCCTAAAACTTGAAAGAGGTAGCTTTAGGATGGATGGAGAGAGAGAGAGGGAAAGGAGGGAAGGAGAAATTAAGAGTGATAGAGCAGAAAAGAAAGAAAAGGAAGGGAGGGAGGGAGGGAGAGAGAAACTGCTCATGCAATATGGGACCCTTTTATCCTTAGAGGGAGCAAAGGCTGCAAATATTAAAAGCTTTAAAATTTTCAGATAAATGCAGAGATGCCAGATCCAAAATGAGGTCAGGGAAACCAAGTCGTTTGGGGGTGTAAGTCAAGCTTCTGTTGGATAACTTGCTCTACCTGGCTTGGGTCACTAAATCCTGTCAGACAGATCTAGCTTTGAGCGACTTAGAGCTGACACAGTATGGCCATTTCTGTTCTTATCTCTGGTCTGGGGATTCCTTGGAAAGTAACAAAGTTGGCTTACCTGTTCCTCTGCCTTCACCCTATAATGCACCTATTTTTCCGGTCTAAAAACAGCAAACAAGAAAGATCCTCATGTGCTCTTTTAGGATGAAATTGAAACCTGAGGTCTCCACCAACTCAGAGTGTCTTGCATAACTGTGGGGGCGGTAGTCACGCAGTTGTTCTTTTGCTGCACAGATATGTGATTACTCTCCTCCTACAGGAATTCCTCTCCCCCGTCAGCCTGTATTCTCTGCTTCCTTCTGGAGTGCTTCCTCTGAGCTATTCAACAGCATTCCACTCTTCAGGGCACTACAAAACCACGGGAGGTGAAGTGACACCTATAAAATTTGCCAGGCCTTGCTCATTGCTGCATCCTGCAGAAGCACAGCCCACATGTGCACAGATGGAATACATGAGATCAGTATGGACAAGCTGTAGGAGGAAACTGACCCTTGGCAGCCCATGAAGCCTGACACTTGGGCGTTGAGGAAGGAAGGGTTGTGGGGGCATTACTGCAACCGCTCATGCAATTGTGAATGAGCCCCAGAGACCTGATGCTGAGCATTACTCATCCTTTCAGTCTCCTGGGCTGACATGTGATAATGTGCTAAAGCCTGGGAGTCCACTTAGGTCTCTAAACCAGTAAGATTTGGGAACTGGGTACGGTGGACACCTTCTGACATGGAGTTTGACAAGACTCAAAAACAGACAACTTAAGCAACCAGCCTCAGCCATTTGCCTTCCCGAGTGACTTGTCAGAGTGATAACAAAATCATTGTAAGTCATTTCAAACCTAGGTGTGACCTGTCATGTTTCCTTTTAGAGAATGATGGACTTAAAAATGTTCTAGATTCTCAGCAGTTGTTCAAAAGCAGATAAGGAATATAACTGGTACACATGGGGCTGCTAAATAAAGTCACTTTGACCATGACATGACCATCGTAAAAGGCAGGTATACCTATTTTCGCTTAAAGATGTCACTAGACATTTCTAAGATGTGGGAAGTGGAGGGCTTCTCTGACCAACATTATCATCTGTCACTCTTTCAGAAGGTAGACCTTATTAACACCAAAGGAAAACTAATTCATTAGGTAATTTTAAATGTACTGTTTTACCAATTGGAGGCCAAAAGGTGATAGGAAACAAATGACCATAAAATAAATTTTCTGCTGCTGGAATAAAAGAAAGCCCTAGACATTAGCACCTCTGCTCTGCTGTTCCATTGATAGGAATTTCTGGTGATATTCAAAGAACTTTGCTCTTTCATCCCTGCCACACCTCTTGTTCTTTCCAATGTTTATTTCTATTATCATCCACCAATATATGAGGCAATTTGGTGCATAAGGCCTTTCCTAAAACTTGGCTCAGTTCTATTAACCTTTATGCAGTAATTTATAGTTAAGATCTAAATGGCACTGGTGCATGTAAATAGTGTCTGTGGGCTCTGTCATCATGAGGAAAGTACTTTGCTTAAGTGGTTTCAACACATTTGCTCAGAACATTATGGAAGGAACTGCTGAGATCTCTGTAGGAAATTATTTAGTGGAATTCTACAGCATATTAACATTGCTTTATAACAGACTTTTTATTGTGTTGAATCTAGAGGATTCAGGGAAAGGGCCGGCCCGTGGCTCACTCGGGAGACTGTGGTGCTGATAGAAGTTTCAGGGAAATGTGTGGAATCTGAGGCTTTGTCTTTCTTTCTCCCCTCCCCCCCCCCCCCCCCCCTTTTTTTTTTTTTTTTTTTTTTTTTTTTTTTTTTTTTTTTTTTTTTTTTTTTTTTTTTTT
>NW_007733343.1:26060-31177 GCF_000696425.1 Galeopterus variegatus | reverse complement strand
CCCCCCCCCCCCCCCCCCAGTGGCTGGCTGGTACAGCTTTGTCTTTCTTTAACATCGATTTCTGAGTGCATCTAAAAAGAAGAAATTTTGGAAAACAGAAGTCTCAGCGACTTTCAGATTTCCTTGCCATAAGTCATTGAGGTTGAGTGGATTTGAGAAATCTCTACATCTCAGGAATGAATGCAAAGAAAGCAGAGACACCCCTTGGCCAAGTTGATGCCATAAAACCAATTCTTCAAATTTCTTTACAACCTTCCTTTCACCTTCTCTCATCCAAAAGCAGTCTACCTCTGACCGATGTCCAGACCTGCCCATCCAGACTCAGATGGCCCTTGAGTATTCAGCTGGTCCTGTCAGTCACTGCTCAAAGCTCCCCAGAAACCTGAATGGTTTATTATCTACTTCCATCCATCCATTCATTCATCCATGGACTCATATTCTACTGGTCTCCTATGTTTGCGAGGCCCTCTGCTAGATGCAGGGGTACAACTGTGGACTAGATGAACGTGGCTTTTCTTCTCCTGAAGCTTTACATTTCATCTGGAAAAAGATGTATTAAAAAGGTAATTCAATAACAAATAATTATTTAACTGCCATTGGATAAGGGCTGTAGAAGAAAAGCACTGGTGCAGCAAGAGAATTTAACATGGTATTCTGGTCTACTCTGCATGGAAGTGGGGGAGGCCAAGGAAAGTTTCTCCAAGGAAGCTTTTTGGAGTCAGTTTTTTCTGACTCCTAAAAGGATGGGTAGGAATTCATCAAACAAATGGCATGGGGGGCAGGGAGGACGGCAGGTTAAGGCATCTGGGCAGCCAGATAAGAAAGTAGGAGGGCCCTCACATATGGAGGCTCTCTGCACAGCCCGAGGGCCAGCAGGTCAGTGGCAGAGCATGGCAAACAGGTTGGAGGGGAGTGGAAGATCAGGCCAAGCTCCACACTTGGACAGGCTTAGGGAGAAATAGTTGGTCATCTCAGCTTGTCCCTAGAGCTGTCAAAGTTCTGAACCTGTGGCCCTCTTTGGGTTCTCAACTTAGGTGTGTCCTAAACCCTGCCAGACCTGCATTCCTCAGACCAGGATAAATGACAGTGGTCCAAGCTACAAGTGATGTACAGCTGACCAAGAGCATAAACAACAAATATGGTATGTGGACCTGGTTTGAATTCTGATTTGAATAAACCAATTTTCAATAGATATTTTTGGGACATTGAGGAAATATGATTCTGACTAAGTATAGATAATATAAAGAAATTATTGTTAATTTGCAGGTACAAAATGGTATTTGTGGTTGAGTAAGAAAATGTTTTCATTTTCTCAGGGTATTTAAGAATGATATGTCATGATGTCTATGATTTAAATTAAATTAATTCAGCAAAATTGACAAGAGATATATATGGCAAAATGTTAGTAATTGTTCTGCTAGGTGATATGTATATGGGAGTTGATTATACTATTCTGTTTAATTTTATATTGTTTGAAAATGCACGTAATAAAAAGTTAAAAACATGAAAAGGAAAAAAAATTACCACTAGTCATCAAGCTGGCTTGGTGGTATTTGTCCTGAGAAAAAGTAAACCTAGAACAAACCGTCTCCTCAAAGGCAAAGGATAGCAATTAAAAGTATACATTTTCCTTTTAAATTTCTTTTTATATTTCTTATATATTGGTCAGTGGAAATTTAGTTAGTACTAATAAAGCTCTTAAAAATTCAAAGCTGGGGAGGGACAGGTCGGGCAAAGGGCATATAGAAAAATCATGATTTGTAATAATAAATATGCTAATAGTAAAAGAAAGAAAGGAAAAAAAGATAATGTAAAACAAAAATCAGGGCTGAAATTAGTGAGTGAGAATAAGCTTTTATTTAATGAACCGTGAATGCATACATAACTGAACACCTCCTCTGCCCCTGTGATGATCCCCTTCACAGGCACAATATGCTTGGGCTGGATGAGGGTTCATTACCTAGAGATTCTCTATCCAGTTAGAAGCATTCAAAAAGTTTGTTTTGTTCCAGCCTTTGAAAACTAGTATTTGTATCAGTTCTCTGCAATAGCAATTGTATCAGTTTTGATCCTGCATTTCCTCGGTGTGTACAGCATGGGAAAGGACATTGATTTGTACTTTTTGGGGGTGTGGATGCTGCTGATTCTCTATTCCAAGAATATTGAACAGTGTGCTCACAGCAGATGAGGCTTGGCTGGGGTGGAACAGTAACCCAGCATGAAATTCCTATGAAGTACCAAAGATGAGGTCACCATCCTGCAACTACAATCAGGGGAGCCTGAGAGCCCCAGGCCTGAAAGCTACAGAAATGGGGTTGCTGGATAAAATACAAGAGGCCCACTTAAATTTGAATTTCAGATAAACAATGAATAACTTTTTAGTGTTAAGTGTGCCCCATGCAATTTTGAGGGCATACTTATACTAAAAAATTGTTATCTGAAACTCAAATTTAACTGGGCATCCTGTATTCCTTTTTTTCTTTCTTTTTGTTTTCTAAACCTGGCAAACCTACATGGGAATGAATGAAGGGCAGAAGTACAGATGGGAAAAGCCAGATTGCAGGAAAGGAGAAAATGGTTGTACCCAAATAACTCACTCCCAGAATGTCTCAGATCCATGAGCCTGGGCTAAGGAATTCAGACTAGATCTTTCAAACCAGGGAGAAATGACTGAGGGTTTGTGACCAAAGTAAATACTTGAAATTGCTATTTGCGAACAGTCCTTAAAGAGGGAGCTTTTCTCTATCATTTGCTGCCTGAGCCACTGGCTTCACTTCATTAATTTATTAAACATTAGTCAGAACCTCCTGTGTGTGAGGCCCTATGGGAGATAAAAAGATGAATGATAAGATATCCCCACTACCCTCAAAGAATAACAGTCTAGTTGCAGAGAAAGTACAAAGATTCCAGTGTTGCCCTCTGGAGCCACAAACTTGAGTTCAAATTCCAGCTCTGACACTTACTAGGTGTTTCCTTGCACCAATTACTTAAGTTTTCTGAGAATAGTAAGTAGATTTATATAGGGTTGTCATAATCATTAAACAAACTAACATATGAAAAGTTCTTAAATTAGTACCTAGCAGATATTGAATACATACAAGTATTTGTTTATTAAAACAAGCAATACACAAAATACACAGTAGAAGTGTTTCTAAAAAGAGATTTGATATAATCCCAGTGGTAGAATTCATTTCAGGATACAGAGAACACTGAGCAAAGGTGCAGAGAGTAAAGCATACAGTGTGCTTTAGAAAATAGCAGGTAATTCACTGCAGTTAGAACTTTTGGGTCTGTTTAAAGGAGTGCTGAGAAACAAAACCAGAGAGGAGAGATGGAATCAGATTCCGAAGGACCTTGAATGCCAAGCTGAAGAGTTGTGGCTCTGTCCTGCAGGCACGAGAGGACCACTGAGAGTGTTTAAGCAGGGAGAAGTATGAACTAGGGGAAAGATTAATTATGCCACTGTGTCTATGACAGAGAGCCTGGAGGTAGAGATTTTATACAATAAATAATCACTGCTTTTATAGCAAGTGCCAGACATTGTGAGCAAATGGCCCCTGCCCTTGTGGAGGCTACAATCTAGAGGAGGAAGGAGAGGTTAAACAACCACACAAATAAGAGTTATGAAGGAAAGTACAGGGTGTTTTGAGAGCTCGTGAGGAAACTAATGTAGCTGGAGAGACGAGGAAGTTAGACCTAAAGAGGTGACCTCTGGCTGAGATTATCTCTAGACAATCTGCTCTTTTTACGAAGAGGAATTTTTCAAGTTGCAAAATATGCAGACCTTCTTTCTCATTCACCTCAGTTGAGAAAGCAAACTATTTCCAGGTGTACATGCCAGGCCTCATGCAGAACAAGAACATCATTCAGAATGAAGCAGCAGTCTCTCTAGCAGCCTGCCAGTCCTGAAGCATCCCCTTCTGCTTTTCTCTATTTCTAGGTCTCTCTATCCATCTCTGTCTCAAGTTCAAATTCACCAAGAAGGAGGCTTTAATTGGTTCAGACAGTCAACATTCAGTGCTACTCCAGGCTACTTCCTACAGGGCTGGTGAGCCTAAAGCATTTTTTCTTTGGTCAGGTGTTGATTCCTGGCTCAACCAGTTGTGGCCAAGGTGGTGAGGGAGGTGGGCATCTAAGCCTAGAGAATTCCCTGTGATCCCTTTTTCCCAGAAGGAGGCAGGGGGCCTAGAAGCTACTTTGAGTCTTAATGACCTTTCTAGAACAATCCCCCAGTGAGCTAATGGTAGACATGGTTCAAAACTTCCTCTTCTAAGTGCAGAATCCATCCAGAAGAGTTTTTATCTTTAATATTAGTTCAATTCAGCAGCAACTGCCTGTGGTACTAAACCTCAAAGTAGCACATGCTGGTTGCTTACAGATTAAAAACTAAAGGTAGGCATAAGAAAATACAGGCGTAGGAAGCCTTTGATAAACTGAAAAAGCCTAAAATCAGAGAACTCCACCTCACCCTAGCCAGTTAGTTCCTGCTCTTCATTCTTATTCATTCATACAGCACCTCCTACTTGGTAGGTATTTTTCTAGTCTGATTAGTTTATAAGGTGGTTAAGACAAAAACCCTCGAGGAGCTGACTCCCAAGAGAGTGTACAGGAGATGATCTTTCTCCTCCTCTCCCTCTGGGCTAGTTTGACTCTTTCCTCCCTTCCCCTTCACTGTGTGCATTTTTTGGAAACGTGCCTGTTGATAGTTCCTTCTTTGTCTGTGTTTCGTTACTATGCGTGTCAAGCCGTCATAGAAGCCCTAACAGACTCTGGCTATACAAACATGTAAAAAATAAATGTTGCTGAAAGCACATACCCCAAGAGGTCAATAGAAATTACTCTGAGGAGGGAGCAGGATTGGAGAGGGAGTGTATGGCTTATAATTGATATGTCTTTATAGCATTTGAATTTTTATAAGCTTTTAAAAGAGACTACTTTTTATATAGAAAAACAAATAAGGAAAAAAACATATATATAAGGAAGAAAAGAAATGAGAAGGGATGTGCAACCATGAACGAATGGAGGTGGTAAAATGTTCCCTGACTCTACTGGCAAGATTGTTTTGGTTTCATTAAAAAAAAAAAAAAAAAAAAAAAAAAAAAAAAAAAACATCAAAA
>NW_007733343.1:3135-25651 GCF_000696425.1 Galeopterus variegatus | reverse complement strand
AAAAAAAAAAAAAAAAAAAAAAAAAAAAAAAAAAAACCATCTCAAAGGAAGCATTGTGGAGAGGAGGAGGAACGTCCTATAATTTGCAAGTGACCACAAAAAAAAATTCTCTTTTGTCCTTTAGATATGCTTGACTCATGTAGATGGCTTTCTTATTCTTGACCATATTTCTACTTTATTAGAAAAGCAATTGACATGATAAAATGAGCAAGCATTTTGGAAGCTGGGATTTTAGAGGTAGGGAGTGGAAAATTCGGTGGTAAAGGGCCAACAGGGCATAGTTTTCTTAAACGAGTGAGCTTCCTGTAATGTGGAACGCGTACGTGTGAAATCACCAGTCACTACATTTGCAATAGCTTAATAACATGACCGATCCTCCACCCGTCCTCTTTCCCCACCCTGAGTTCCAGTTTCACACCAGGCTACTCACCGTGAAGCTTTACAAAGGAAGGAGGAAGTCAACCTACCAATGAGGCAACATCGTGTTTCAAACACCACATTCTAAACAGATGAAAGTTTCTTAAATCTCATTTATTAGTAATGCTATATGATTCAGAGTGGATGGTGCAAATCTTGTACATGATTGTCTCCCTGTGCCCTAGACCTTTCTAATTTATTAATTATTATCTAAAAGGCCTTGCCTTGCTGGGGCAGAGTTAGCAGACAGTATGACCCTAGCAAAGGTCAGCTTCATTTTGCTGCAAGAATGCACCTGCTCCCTCACGTGAACTAAAAAAGGAAGTAAAAATGTGATATTTAAGTGGCCAAGTCCTTTTGTTTGATGCCAGGAAAGCAATGAAAGCTCCTCTTTCTACACTGTTGTTCTTGCTAAAGGGTCCCCAAGTGTGGAACACTTAGAGGAATTAGTTACCTGCTCCCTAGAAGCAAATGGCTCTGCAGGGGAGAAGCAGCACCTGGCCAGTGGGCCCAGTAATTCCCCACAACACACCAAAGACTAACAGATTACTGTGTCTGAGGAGACTGATAAGATCTAGAGAGAAACTAAAGCTCAATATTTTGTTATTCCTCTTGAAATTTAGGTAAGAGCCAAAGTAGACAAATTGCTGCTGGAGGAGCAATTAAGGAAGAAAGGAAATTTGGTGCCTTCCACATTGATGGCAGATAGGTCTATGGAAATGGCCAATTTAATAATAATTAAGAATAATGCATTAGCCTTAGACAGATTCAAAGTGGCATTTTAAATGGCTATTCAAGGGGTTGGCTTGTTAGCTCAGTTGGTTAGAACGTGGTGCTAATAACAACAAGGTCCAGGGTTCGATCCTTGTACTGGCCAGCTGTTTAAAAAATTTTTTAAAAAAACTATTTAATTAGCAGAGGCTGCTGGCTGACAAAACCTAGGTGGTAGTTGGCTCCCTAAGAAAAGGCAAACCACGAGCATGTAAATATCTTAATTAAAGTTGAATATAGAACTCATTGTGCTTAATATTGAACTTCTTGGGACTGCTCTCACCCACTCCTTGAATCTCAGCTCTGACATTGTTAAATGTAAGCAGCTAGTGAGAATGTGGTGCCTTACTTCAAAGAAAAAAAGCACTTCTGACAAAACCCCAGAGGCTTATTAATAATTCTAAAAGCAGCGACAAAAGTTATGAATGTTGGTTCTATCGTTTACAGTTTTAGAAAAATATTGTTCATCTGTCCTTTGATTTTATGAGGCAATTTTAAAAAACATTAATCAAAGACCTGCTCTGAATCTCCACGTGTGAAAACAGGGCATGATGGGAAATCCAGATGGCCTGACTATGGACAGAGATTTTATATTTGTGATTGGTAGAGAGAGGAAGCCTGTGTTTGAGGTACAACAGATGGGAAATGCCAACTTCATCACTTAAAGTATTATCCTCACCCCCACCCCACAATCTGGAAACAAGTGACAGTGTTGCTCTCTACGTAAAGATAGCAGCCCTTTTCTAGATGACGGAGACTTGACAGACCCATTTAATTACTTTTTGGGTTAAGATGTAGCCATCATTATCTCCATTAGTTAAGAAGAGGAGTTACTGCCAGTCATTAAAAAACAGTAATCTTATTAGAATTTTAAAACATCACACGTACATTTTACAATTCTGAAAGGCAAACTGAAAAATGTTTTTAATGAGTGATTTCCTATAGATAACAAAATGTGTGTGTGCAAACTGACACACACGTGAGTGCATGCACACCTAAGCGCTATTACATTTTTAAGTTGTGGGAAAAAAATTATACTTTGAAATGATTAAGCATCTTCCTTTGGGAAATACTGCATGCTTAAGAGATCTCACTGGCAGCTCAGACATCTCCCCCACCCCTTGCCTCAGGCAGGTGGAGGCACTGTTATCCATTCCTTCTGGTAGAAGCAGAGAGGGAGACTCATTTAAGACCATGCAGCCAATTTGTGAGAATTGCAGGGGGGGGGGGCAGAAATGTGGTGTCATCAAACGAGTTCTATTTAAGTATCTAGTCCAGCAGATCAACCAATCTTCAGAGTTCCTTTTGTCTATCTTGGAGTTCAAAGTTCTGACCCATGTTTGTCCCAATTTAGATTACTGCTAAAATAAGGGAAAAAACTACCTCACCCATGAAGCAGTTGAATTAAAAGAAAACATAAATTGACCTTTAAAAATATTTTCAATGAAGATTCTTTGGAAATGGAGACTATAAATATAAGATTGGCTAATGCTCAAAAACTGTCATTTTCCTTTATTTAACTAAGAGTACTAATTTATCTCAAAAAGGAACCAAAATTGTTTGCAAAGATGATACTATCTGGCTTTTGATTTGGAAACATTTGTCAGAAAATGACTGAGATATACACTCAGTATTAACAAATTCATACACACACCAGGTGTATGCGGTCAGGACTAGGCTGTTTCTGTAACTGACTTTAGCTAAATTGCTCTTCTTTTTAAGGAAAAGTCTGCATCACTTTCATTCCAGTGACATTTTTTAAAACTCAAATCAAAAAGATAACAAAGAATTAATAGTTTATTAGAGTAAAAAATCTTACAAATTTACAAACAGATAAACAACCCATAAGAAAAATGGTCAAAGGGCATAAACAATTTTTACAAGGCCAATAGTTATTTGAAAGTATGTCTAACTTCATTAAGAATCTAAGGAGTGCATATAACCAGGAGGAGATACCATTTTTCACTTGTCAGTAGGAGATACCATTTTCACTTGTCAAATTGGAAAAAATTTTAAATAGTAATACCTAATGTTGGGGGATGTATATGAAAATAAAAGCAATGGTACTAGCACTGCTAGTACAAATTGATTCAAGTTGAGATATACAAGGGGCCTTCAAAAAGTTTGTGGAAAGATCTGTACTATCTCAATTCCATTTTTCCACAAACTTTTTGAAGTGCCTGTGTGTGTGTATGTGTGTGTGTGTGTGTGTGTACCTTCAGAAAAGTATTGATTCAAATTGATTCAATTGATATACATGTCTTCAGAAAGGTATATATGTGGGTCTTCTTAGAATTCCTGGTATGACTCATACCAAAGAGAGAAAGAGAGAATATAATATCTATTGCTCTCCATTACTCTTCTCATTACATTAAGGATAAACAACCACAAAGGAAGTGCAAAACTCTGGCAGCCATAGACACACCTGAATGTGTAATTTCTAATATTCATTTCATATGTATTATACACACACACAAACACGCACACATATACGTCTGTTGTATGTGTGTGTTTTAAAGCCTTAGAAGAGCGTATATTCTTTGATTTAGCAATTAGATATCTAGATATTTATCTAAGAAATCGTCATTGATGTGCTCGAAGATATAGCTACAAGGATGTTCATTAGAAAGCTATACAAATTATCAAAAACTTGGAGACAGCCTAGATGTCCAACAATAGAAACTTGTTTAAATCGTTATAAAACATTTATACAACAGAACACTGTGCAGAGGCAGAAGAATACTTAATGTTCACAATGCACTAAGTGAAAAATGAGATTTCACTGCTACTTATTGCATGATCTCAGTTTTGTATTCACACACTGAAAAAAAGAAAATAAATCTGGCTGTCAGTGGTTATCTCTGGGAATTGGGATTGTTGGTGATTTTTATTTTATTCTCATTGTTTACCTGTCTTTTGTATAATGTTCATGTTACTACTTTTTAAAAAACAGCATTGTTGAGATATAATTCACATATCATACAGTTATGTCATTCCTTTTATAATTAAGAAAAAAATAATAAAATTATTCTTACTGATTGAGGTAAACCTCTTTTGGGCAAACATTAATTAATATTTCATCTCAGTTATTTAAACACTGGGTTCAGAGCCAGCATTCGTACAGCACTTGCATTTTGCAAGCACTTTCACTTTTATACAAGGTTCTTCTAGGCAAGTGGACCCCACTGCAGGCGAACAACTAATGACCTATACCTGTTACAGCTCAAGTAATTAGATCTTCTTGTGGTCTCTGCTCCCTCTTAATGGAAATGACACTGTGAATAAGACAGCAGAAACAGCCTGGTTCTAAAGTCTTAGCTATATGTCACATCCCGCTTTCTGACACACTGTGGGTCTTCATAGAATTCCCAGCATGACTCATACCAAACAGAGAGAGAGAGAATATAACATCCATCGTTCTCCATTACTATTCTCATTACATGAAAGATGAACAACCGCGCAGGAAGTGCCACACTCTAGCCGCCGTGGAGATACCTGAATATGTGATTTCTAATATTCATTTCGTTTTCCATTAACACACAAAACTACATTATTAAACGTGAATAAAATCTACATTCAGAGATACTTAAAATATTGGCCAATTCCTCACTGAGAGGACCTTAATGAGGCTGGGAAACTTGCAGAGGGGCACAGGGCAGTTTTCAGGCCTGGGGTTGCCGGGAGCACTCACCGTCTGCGGGCTGAGCACATCACGTGCTGTCCAAGAGCCAATGTGTTAGAAAACAAGGGTCAGTACTAGGGTTAAATGAAAGTGAAATCACGCTGACCCAGAAATGCAAATCAGTGTGCCTTAGTTCTCTGTAGAACTTGTGCTGCCTGAACACTCTATTCTTTCTTCCGATTACCTAGTGTCCCAAGAGAGGCTTCAGCGATTTTGAGAAAAGAGATGAAATGTGGAGGAAAGCAGCCAGCAGTGGAGGAATCTAATTTTATTTGAGAAACATCTCCACAATTTATAGTGGCCTTCTCACAGGGAAAAAAAAAATAAGGCAGTTTTGAAGTTTATTTCCTTTTCTTTATACTGCTTTTACTCCTTTTACCAGTCCAATTTTAGAGCTCAAAATCGGAGTTGGGGTGGGGGGCAGGCAGGATTTTAAAACTGTATCCTAACCAGTCATAAAAGGAAGAGCGTGCAAGCTTAGAGATTTATAATTCTCATCTGCATTTTGTGCTATAGAGGTGTCAAGTGTGCAAAAGGCTCTGGTTGCTGAAAGAAAACTTCCTGAAATATAAATTGCAGGTAAATATTGTCACAGTTCTCAACACTAACGGAGAGAGAAAGGGAGGATGGAGGGAGAGACAAGGCGTGGGGGAGGGGAGAGGGGTGGCAAGAAGAAGAGATGAGTGCCAATTTAAGAGAAAAAGAGCAAAAGCCAAGATCAGAGAAGGACTTAGGAAAACAAAAATTGAACAGATAAGCCAAGGATAGATGGCAAAGGGATTACCAATGTGGGTCTAGAGCCAAATGGCTTGGGCTTGAACCTGGGCTTGATCACTTCATTTCTGGATGACTTTAGGCAAGCAACTTAATCTGCCTATGCTATTTCAAAAAGAGAAAAAGAGCAAAAGCCAAGATCAGAGAAGGACTTAGGAAAACAAAAATTGAACAGATAAACCAAGGATAGATGGCAAAGGGATTACCAATGTGGGTCTAGAGCCAAATGGCTTGGGCTTGAACCTGGGCTTGATCACTTCATTTCTGGGTGACTTTAGGCAAGCAACTTAATCTGCCTATGCTATTTCAAAAGTTTAATCCTAAAGGCTTGTAGGGAGAGATTAATTGTGAGCATCTACATAAAGTACCTGGAATGGTGCCAGAGTAGGGTGACTATCCAATGACAACTCAATCGACCACCTCTTCCTGCACACCCCAGGCCTAGGCTCCCAACCGCTACCTTTCTCTACCTCTACATTTAAGGTCATTTGATAATAGCAACCATTTGGGGCCCTGGCTACAACCTGAAGACAGGGGCAACTGTGGAAGGAAAATGGACATGGATTCGGAAAATTTTTGAGTTCAAATCTCTGTTTTGCTTATCAGCTGTTAGTGCATTAATTTATTCAATAAATACTTATTAAGTGTTCACTACATGTCAGGTTCTGGGCTAGAGTCTTGTGAATGAAAACAGACACAGTCCCCCCCTTCATATAGCTTATATGCTAATGACAGAACCAGATATTAATCAAGTAATTAAGCAAGTAAAAGCACAATTAAAAAAGAGAGACACATATTAAGTGTTCACTACATGTCAGGTTCTGGGCTAGAGTCTTGTGAATGAAAACAGACACAGTGCCCCCCTTCATATAGCTTATATGCTAATGACGAACCAGATATTAATCAAGTAATTAAGCAAGTAAAAGCACAATTAAAAAAGAGAGACACACGATGTCATAAAAGTACATAAAAGTCCTTCAGGGAGATACTGTTGAGCTGAGCTCTCTCTGCTGAGTGGGCATCGAACTAGACTACGAGAGGAAGAAGAAAGAACATTCTCAGCTAAAGGAACAGCTGATGTCATTGAAGCTCAAAAAGTGAGAAAAGACTGGAGCAGTCAGTGGGGGGCCAGACCAGGAGAGGAGTTTGGTCTTTATTCCAACAGTAAAGGAGTTTGGTTTTTTACTCTGAGTGAATAGAAGAATCACTAGAGGATTTTTGAGCAGGAAAATCACATGATCATATGTGACTTTTGAGAAGACCACTCAAACTTCAGAGTGGGCATACTTAGATTTGAGGAGGGTAAGGTAGACTACTGAGAAGGCTATGAGTTGTTTAGGGAGAGCAGATGGTGGCGGGACTGGAGTAGAAGCCACGGAGGCAATGTAGACATGGCCGGCTTTACATCAACAGGACTTGGAGAAGCTGGATATAGCGGGAGGGTTTCTCGACTGAGGAACAGGATGCTAAAATTTTCATTCACTGAAACAGAGAGTTGTGGGAGAATGCCAAGTTTGGGGCATGGCTAGTTTAGGCATGTTTACTTATATGGCCTTGGGGAAGCCATTTAACCCCTCTAAGCCTCAGCAGCATCCTGAAGATTAAATGAGATCACATGCGTGAATGCCTGGCACAGAGGAGATGCTTAGGAAATGGTAGCTATGTTATTGGGATTTTAGATAAGAAATACTGAAGCAACTCTGCCTCAGCTTTCCATAGAGGGTCAAGATCTTTTACTTTACAGCTCAGATTTCATCCTTCTTAAGATAGTATGTGATCACAAATACAAGATTCTGAAGTTGAATGCCCCATCTCAGCACAAAGTAAATCAGAATCTTTGGATCACACAGGGCTGGAGGCGGGGGGGAGGGCAATTCACATTTATGAGTTGATTCCTTCATCTGCCTTTTTTTTTCTTTTTAGTTATTTTGAGAAATCAAGTTCTGAGACTTGTATACATGGTACTCACTCCACTTCTTGCACAGGGAAGCCTGCATTTGATGGTCCAATTTATGAACTTTTAGGATAAATATACATATTTATGTATTTAACAAATATTTCTTAAGCGCTTCCTTTGTGTAATAAACTATGGAATACAAAGATAAATGAGGCACAGTCCTGTTCTTAAGGAGTCTGAGGTCTAGTAGGAGTGACAGATATGTGTTAAAATACCTTGAGGAAGTGTACTATAAACAGTGGGGAGGAAAACTATCAAGTCTGCAAATAGTAGTTCCTAGATTTCAAATTGGAAAATGAAACATACGCATAGCTTTCAAATGCTGGGCCAGCCCCATGTTTTGGTGGTGAAGTGTCCTATTTAAGTTTGGGGGCTGAAAAACCAGCTGGATGGATACTGTCTTAACCCCATGACAGAAGATAAAGGTACTATTAGGATCTAGATATAATAAACATAGGCAGCCAAAAATCATTATTAAATTGAATTAGCTTTTTTGGGGGGAGGGGTTTAATCTGAAGTACTACTGTTATGGGTAAATGTGTCCTCCAAAGTTCACAACTGGAACTTAATCCTCACTGTGACATTGTTAAGAGGGTGGAAAGTCCTATTATGATAATTGAAAGGTGAGGCCTTTAAGAGGTGATTAGATTGTGAGGACCATGCCCTAGTGAATGGTTTAATCCACTGATGGTTTAACATTAGTCATGGGCATGATTATGATGACTTTATAAGGAGAACAAGTGAGGAATTATCCTCTCCTGGTCAGCCATTTACCATGTGACATCTTGCCTTGCTATGTAGAGTCACAGCCAAGAACAAGGCCCTCACTAGATGTGCTCCCTGGATTTTGGACTTCCCAGCGTGTGACACTGTAAGCAATAAATATTTTTTCTTTATAAAATTCCCAGATTCACGTATTTTGTTATAAGCAACAAAAATGGACTAATACAACATCATCTAAAGGAAAAGAGTATTTGCTAAAGACAAAGATTTTCTATTAACATCAAATTAGAGTACTATTTGTACAGCCAAGGAAGTGATGGCTATTGTCACATGGTTGACATCTATGGTTTTGTCTCATAAAAGTAACTTGAAAACAAAAAAATTCACAAAACTTTGCCTGGCACTAGGACTTCCAGTGTCAGCTCTCTAAGGAACAGCAAACTTAAGAAGCCAGCTTATGCCACATGTTTTTGCACTTTATAAAAATTCTTCTTAAATCTAAATTAAAACCAGTTATTCAGTAATGATCTTTATTTTCATCTTTACAGCAATTTAAATATTTCATTTATTTTCTGAGTGTCTGCCATGAGATTGGTAAACTAGGCATATTAAACATAAAGCAAATACTAGGAATTCCCAAAGTCAAAGACCAACTCTAGAACATCTTTACATCAGAGAAACTTCAGGGTAAGTTCCAGAGAGTCCACTTTCCAGATGGCATTGTCCTCCAATAACTGGAATGATTAAGGCCTGAATATTTGCTGAGTTTCTTGAAATAAGTCTACCCTTTAGCTAATAGGTTCTGTCAGTCTCCTGCATTAATCCAAAATGTGTTATGGGCTTATACTTCCCCTTCTAGCAGGCTGGTTGTTATTAAGCAGAAAAAGTAAATCTGTTAATGGGAAAATCAGTGTCCAACACACTCTCTATGACCCAACTCAAATGTCACCTCCATGACTGCCTCCCTGCTCTTTATTCACAGCTCTTTTGGAGTCTTTGTCACAGTGAATGCAAATTGTTTCCAGTATTCATATGCTTTTCTATATCATGAGCTCCTCACGGGCAAGGATGAGGGCATTTACATTTTGTGACATAATGCCTGACACATAGTAGGCATCCAATCTAAATTAAATAAATAAAAGTCAAACAGGAAAAACACAGAAATATACTAAGAGAGAGATGGCCGAGAGAAATAACAAAATCTTACCCTTCATAAGGACATACACAAAGAGAAAGGCAATGAAAGCCACTGTGGGTTATGGTGACTCATCCAGTAGACTGTGGAAGAAGCTGGATATCACCCAAGACCTGGGCTTAAAAGCCAGTCCTTTCTCCCCACAGCCTTCTCTTTGAAAGTGATCTTGTTTAACTATTCCCCCTTGTGTCTGGCTCAAGGGAATAAACAACTCCAGAGGCTGGATGTGTTGTCTGAGACAAGTCCCAGGCTCATGCCTAGATAATACATACATGGCTGGGGTACGTATTATTCTATACATAATGGGGTACAAAGGTCCTTGCTGTTGTTTTTGTTTGTTTAGTTTTAATGGCAAGTGGAGGGGAAGGGGTCTTACAGGCAAAGGTGCCTGCGAATGAACAATGTAGTCTCCAAATAGGCCACATGCTTGAGGAAATAAATCTAGTTGCGCAGCCCCCTGAAGATACACGTGAAGTTGAATCCCCCTCATTATACAAGCATTTATTAAAGCAAGGGGGGAAAGGGGACGTTGTAAATTCTATACCAAATAAGAGTTCTGAGAAAACCTTACATCTTCTGACTTTGATGCTTTTGAAAGGATTTGTATCTTTGTAAATACTCCTGGGGGTTGTTTCTATAAACATCAGTTTTTAAAGCAATCTTTTAGATTAGACATGGATAAATAGTGCCAGAAATGGTACACAATGTCTTAACTTCTTTTTTTTTTTTTTTTTTCTTTTTGTCTTTTTTACTGACCGGCAACGGATTGCAACCCTCGGCATTGCGCCCGCACCGCGCTCAGCCAGTGAGCGGGAACCGGTCTCCACATGGGATCCGAACCCTCGGCAGGAGCACCACCGTGCTCCCAAGCGGCGCACTCTCCAGTGCGCCACCGGGCTGGCCCTAATGTCTTAATTTCTAACTATAGTGTTCATTTCAGCAAACTGAAATTCTTAATTCTAGGAACAGACATTCTTGAAAACTTTTCTTCATTTTTTAAAATTAGGAGTCATCAAATTTTGGAGCTGGAAGGGACCTCATCAGTCACTGGTCCAGTGTACACAGCCTGGACTTTCTCCATGCTGCACAAAAGTGGAAAGAATCAAGTTCACTAACTTCTGCACTGTCATGAATCCAATAATTTGATTAAAAATTACTGAAAGGTGGTTATTCCCGAAATTTACTTCATATAAAACTAGAGATTTCAAGTTTATTAGAGGATAATGGGAAGACAGCAGACTAGAGGAACCCAGAACACATACCTTCCACAGAAGACTGGAACAGGCCTACCACCTCACTTGAAGGTGACATTGTTGGGCACCAGTACTGGCACCCATCTTCCCACAGTAAGCTTCACCCCACCCCTCACCTCTGCTGCCTGAAGCGTGGCTCCCACTGCTACCACAGCCAGCAGCCATCCACACAGCCACTGTAGCACCAGCTAGACCAGCCATGCATGGGATCCCCACCCATACTGCTGCACCAGCCAGCCCAGCTTCACATGGGAACCCCCGCCATAGCTTCCTGAAGCATGACTGCTGTTGCTGGCAACCATCCATACCACTGCCATCTCAGCAGCCAGTCAAATTGTGGGCAGGACCTCCACTGACACTGAAGCAGTAGCCAGACCCTGGCCCAAGCTGCCGCATCATTCAGGATCCACTACTGCCACCACACATTGACACAAGGGGGGTCACGAGTGGAGCTGCTGGAAAGAGGTAAGCCAGTGCAGAAGACCCAAATCCCAGTGGCCCAACCCAAAGGGGGAATTATCCTGTCCACATGGTCATGCATATGGGGATGGGAGCTATATGTACAATGCACATGACTCGCCTTGACCTAGAAAGAGACACATGCGGAGGCCCTGGAAAGTACAGAAACCCAGGAGAGCCAAATAATGTAGAGGAGAAAATTCCTAGCCACCACCAACCCATCTCCCAATCAAGGGAAGCAAGGGCCCAGGATAAGCCTCTGCCTATAGGAATGAGGAAACAGAAACCCCACCCAGGTCACCCACTCAAGCTGAGGAAACCCATTATAACCCAATGAACTCACCAGGGTCATGGGACAAGCAACAAGACTGAAGCAGTAATCAGCAGTAGCACAACAATGAAAACCCAGGACTGGATGGTTTTACTGCTGAATTCTACCCACCCTTTAAGGAGAATTTATACCAATTCTCTTCAAACTATTCCAGAAAATTGAGACACAGGCCATTCTCCCAAACTCATTCTGAAGCCAGCATCACTCTGTTACCAAAACCAGACAAAGAGACAGCAAAAAAAGAAAATTACACATGAATATCCTTGATGAACAATAGACACAAAAATTCTCAACAAAGTATTAGCAAACAGAACACAGCAGTACATCAAAAAAATTAAACACCATGATCAAATGGGATTCCTCCCAGGGATGCAAGGATGGTTCAACATACATGATGGAGTTTGGATATATTTTCCCCTCCAAAACTCATGTGGAAATTTGATCTCCAATGTGGCAGTGTTGGAAACTGATTGAGTCATGGGGGTGGATCCCTCATGAATGGATTAATGCTCTCCCTGGGGAAGGGGGGATTAATGAGTGAGTTCTCACTCTATTAGGTCCTGCGAGAGTTCGTTGCTTAAAAAGACCCTGGCACCTCCTCTCTCTCTCATGCTTCCTCTCACCATGCGATCTGCTTGTACCCACTGGCTGCCTACCACTTTTCAGCCATGAGTAGAAGCAGCCTGCGGCCCGTGCCAGATGCAGCTGTCCCAGAATCGTAAGCCAAATAAACCTCTTTCCTTTATAAATTACCCAGTCTCGGGTGTTTCTGTTATAGCAACACAAAACGGACTAAAACAATACACAAGTCAATAAATGTGATAAACCACATCAATAAAATCAAGGACAAAAACCACATGATTATGTCAATAGAGGCAGAAAAATCTATTGACAAAATTCAATATCACTTCATGATAAAGACTTTTAACAAATTAGGTATAAAAGTTTCTCAATATGATAAAAGCCATGTATGTCAAACCTGCCACCAGAACCATCCTGAATGATTTGAACAGGAACAAGACAAGAAAGGCCACTCTCACAACTCCTATTTAACATAGTATTGGAAGTACTAGCCAGAGCAATCAGGCAAGAGAAAGAAATAAAGGGCATCTGGATTGGAAAAGATGAAATCATATAGTCCCTGTTTGCAGATAATGTGATCCTTGTAGTGGACTGAATTATGTCTCCCCAAAACTCAGTGAAGCTTGAATTGCATCCCCCAAGTTTTATGTATTAGAAACTTAGCCCCCACTGTGACAGTTAAGAGCGTGGAAAATCCTAAAATGGTAATTGAAAGATGGAGCCTTGAAGAGGTGATTAGATTGTAGGACCATGCCATAGTGAATGGATTAAAAATGTGGACCAGATCCCCCTCCCACAACCAGGCACACCGCCAGTGCCTTGGGACCCACCCAGGGACCTGAGATATGGAGCCAGGGACCGGATCCCCCTCCAACAACCAGGCATACTGCCAGTGCCTCGGGGCCTGCCTGGAGTCCTGAGGCTTGGAGCCTAGGACTGGACAGCCCCCCCACAACCAGGCATGCCATCATCACTACCAACAACTAGGTAAGGAGCATGCCAAAAACATCACTTCCAGGTGGGTGGCCCACCACAGCAACCACAGTAACCACAGCTGCCATGAAAATGGCTAGATGCCACAACCACCATGCAGATGGTCTGCCAGCCACTGGAGTGCATTGACACAAGGGAGTCACCAGCAGAGACCAAAGAAAAGAAGATGATGTCTCTCTCCAGAAAGCCCATTCCAAAGAGACAGAAGAAGCATCTGCTCTATGATAATATTGGGGGACCTGAACACACCTCTCAGCATTGGACAGGTCATCTAGGCAACAAATCAACAGAGTAACCATTACTCTTTCAGAAGGAGAGAAGGAATCTAGGGTAATTAGAGGGGAGAAGGGGGAGGAAGGGAGGGATGGGGAGAGATTGGACAGGGGGCATAAAGAATAATTATGATTTGTAACAATAAATATGCTAGTAATATTGATTTGATCAACATATGTCAACATTGAACCCCAAAATATGTATAATCAATTATGATTCAATAAAATTTTTTTTAAAAAGAAGTCATACTGTGTACTACATGTTCATGTTCTTAATTGTCTAACTTAACCCAAAACTTTAGTCCCACTTTGCCATTAACCAGCTATGCCTGTCTCCAAGGATGAATCACTTGCCTACCCTGGAGTTGAACTAGATAATCCCTGAAGTCCATTTTCAAAGATCTTTAAGTGTATAGGATCTATTCCTTTGTTTTTCAGAAAAATTTCAAGCTTCCAGTCTGCTTTAAAAGTATGAATTGAACCTTGTAGGTATCTGTACCTTAAGTAGTTTACATTCATAGGGGATATATTTAACACAGCACTAAAACCCTGAGTCATGGTAAATTGTCGGAAATTTGGAAGAGCCAAAAGGAAAAGAGAGAAACTAAGAATAGAAGTAGGAGAGCACCAAAAACCACTGTATCTACCTGAGTATTTTGCTTTACAACCTTAGTTTCTTAGGAGACTTTAATAATAATAATAATAATAACACTAATAATCATAATAAGTTTGTTTAAATCAACCTATAGTTTCTTAGAAGATAATAATAATAATAGCAGAAGCAGCAGCAAGTACTTATTTGGTGCTTTCTATATACTACATCCTGTTTTAAGTGCTATATAATTACTCTTTTAATCCTCAGAATAATACAAAAAGGTAGATACTATTTCTGTCCTGTTTCACAGATGAGGAAGCTGTGACTCCAAAGGGTTGAATAACTTGCCTGAACTAATATGAGTAGGAGTAGCAGATTCAGAATTTGAGCTGGATCCGGAGTCTGAAGTTTAGTTAGCATGCAGCTGCCTCCTGGTACCTGCAGTAGGAGATTGCTGCTAATCTGAGAGGTGGCCTCATTCTAGCTAGATGCTAGACATCAGAGAGAGCACCCCTTCTCAAAGTAAGACGTTGAAAAAGAGATGTGGGGCTTTCTAAGAAGAGCTGTTCCATAAATGCAGAGAATAATAAAGATTTGAATGATTGATGATTATTATCCCAGTAATATTAATAATACAACAAAAAACGATTCTGCAGTTCTCTTGAAAAATTGAAGGTAGTTTCTACCGTGACAACACAGTAGTCATTAACTCCTTTGGTAAAGCTCGAACAAACAGACCACTCCAAAAGTCAACAAAGTTCAGATTGCAGGTGGGTGGAGGAGCAAACTTCACAGGGGAGCAAACTCCACTGGAGAACAAAGGAAGGCCCTTGTTCCACTCCCAGATGTGCAACTTGTGTGTAGACCCTGGGTCCCCATGCTGTCTTTCCTCCCCTTTTTTTCAAGGTCTCCCCTCCCCTTTCAGCACATACCTTCCTGTTTGGAGATGTAGGAGATGGGTGTATTTGAATGGTCTAGCACCACTCTAACATATAATCACACGTTGCAATCACATCTAGGAATCATGTCTTAGACGTCTAATTACCTTCATAAGAGGATCTCAAATCACTTTTTTTTTTTTTTTTTTTTTTTTTTTTTTGCAGCTGGCCTGTATGGGGATCCGAACCCTTGACCCTTGGTGTTATTTATCAACACTGTGCTCTAACCTAGTGAGCCAAGTGGCCAGGCCTCAAAGCACTTTTCAAAAAGTGATTAAGCATTATCTCTTCTTATGGATTTTCCTCCTAAAAGGTGGAGCCAACAACTGTGGCTCACACCTGTAGTCCCAGTTACTCAGGAGGCTGAGGCTGGAGGATCACTTGAGCCCAGGAGTTCTCAGCCATAGTGTGCTGGGCCAATCAGGTGTCCACACCAAGTTCGGCATCAGTATGCTGACCTCCTGGGATCGGGGGACCACCAGGCTGCCTTAGGAGGGGTAAGCCAGCCCAGGTCAGAAATGGAGCAGGTCAGAAATTCTGTGCTGATCAGTAGTGGAATCGCACCTGTGAATAGCCACTACACTCCAACCTGGGCAAGATAGCAAGATCCCACCTCTATTTTTAAAAAAAGCTGAAAGTACAAACACAATTACATGACTTACTCCCCAAACTATTACCAACATTTCCATTGAAACTCTTAAGCCAACCCCACATCCTTTCCCCCTCTCCCCCCAACATGCACAGTCAGAGGAGAGATTGGGGATGGGGGTGGGGGGAGAGAGAGAGAGAGAATGATTTACTTTGGTGAGGCAGTGAAATTCTTCATGTCCCCTCCTGCGCTCACGACAGGGGTGGGGCCTGTGTCATCTGTATACCATAACCATTAATGATGACCTAAAGTTTTCCTGCATACCATTAATAAATTGTGTGAGAATCCATTTCTGTTCATGAAGTTGCCTGCCTCCTTATATTAATCCCTCTTCTCTACACCACTCATGTCCTCACTGGTACAGACCTCTTAACAAAACCACTCTTCTCTTATTTTCTAGTCCATTTTGTAGTCCTGAAGTGCCATACTTTCCCCATAAAGAACTGTGCATTTCAGAATTGGGTGAATGGTTCTTAAAAGCTGGTTACTTTCAAAATCAATGAAACATGTTTGGCCCACTGGAGTGAACTATAAGCCCAAGGAATTTTTCTTAATGAGTATGGACAATCCAAGAGGCTAAGTTTTAATCTATCTTTTGCTTAGCTTGTGCTACTCTCACCTGGACTGTTGAATCAAAAAAGACTGTGGAGAAACCTGGGAGCTGTCATTCCCTCAATATTCCCTGTGGCATCCACCTAAAGACCCCCAATTCCAACATCCAGCCTCAGTGGCCCAGCATTGGCCTTAGGGGCAACCCTAGGCCAGTTCAAGGTGGTCCCTGAGGGAAGGAATGTGCTTCATTCCAGAACAGACCATTAGGGTCAGGACACCCTTCAGCCCATGACTTCACAACAGGCTTGGTGTCTCAAGAAGCATTAAATATAGCTTGTTCTCCTCCACAGTGAGCAGAATACTCTGGAAAGCAGATTTTGACTCCATCAGCTGTGATCTATAAGATTTAAAGTCTCACCTATGTCTCACAGTGACTTTTCTAGGAAAGACATAATTTAATGTCATTTCTATCTTGCTTTAGGCATCATATTGGAATTCCTGCCCTCAACTTTTCAGAGAAGGAGAGTGGGACTTTGAGACCTTGCTCGGCCTTGCTTTTTGGTCTTCTGGGTGTCCGTCCACTCATTTGGATATGCATTATGTCTCATTGTCTTTCTTTCATTCATCTATCCTGCTAATAGTTACTGAGCACCTAGTGTGTGCCAGGCTTTGTGCTGGAGACACAGTAATGAACAAAATAAACATGGGCCCTGCTCTCTTGGAGTTATGCTCTGGAGGGCAGACGAATGGTAAACAATCAGGCAAACAGCTGCATCATTACAGTGTTGTGATACGTGCTTTCTGGAACTACAGGATGCCATGAAGACCTAATGGAGGACACTTGTGCAGCAGCATTTGTCAGACCATCTGTCCCAAATAGTGGCCCCATGGGTGTGTGCCACAGCCAGAATGTGTTTCTCACAGTTGCCTTCCATGTCTGCTGAGGATTCCTTAAAAGAAAAGCAGCTGTCATTCAGGGCTTGCCTCATTTACTTTGAACTGTAAAGAGTTTGAAGAGACTTCAAAAAGCAGGATCACCTGTCATGCCACTCCAGGGCACCATTCACGTTGTCATCTATGAATGGAGCTTCTGGAGTTGCACACGCAGCTAGTTAATGACAAATCCTGAATTTTTAAGTACAATTTTTAATTTGGCAGAAGGATAATTAAGCAACTGCAGTGAATTAAATGTTTTCCCCAAATCATTGAAGCTTAATCCCCACTGTAACTATTGAGGATGGGAAACCCTAATAATTAACTGAAAGGTGGGGCCTTGAAGAGGTGATTAGATTGTGAGGACTATGTGGTGGTCGTGGGCATGTTTCTGAGGGCTTTAAAAGGATAAGGAGTGAGGAATTAGCTCTCTCTCTGCTCCACCATTCTCACCATGTGACACCCTGCATTGCTGAAGAGTCACCTCACCAGATGTATTCCCTGGACTTTGGACTCCCAGCCTCCAAACTATAAGCAATAAATTTCATTTTCTTTTCAAATTACTCAGTTTCATGTACTTGTTATAAGCAACAGAAATGAACTAATGCAGAAACTGTGACCTTCCAGAGCACTTGTTACCACTCCTCTCCCCATCTCCTTTTAAAAGGACATTAGCAGAGATTCCAACTATCCTCAATAACTCTCTTCAGAAAACACAAAAATCACCATAATGAATTCAATGTTTTCTTGCTTTGCCTTGTGATGGTGGTCACTGGCCTGAATGGGAAACTTAAGTCCGGGTGCTGTGCCCAGGCATGGCTCACCTGAGTTCACCAGTGGTTCTCAGAGGCCTTCACAGTGATGAGAGCCCTAAAGCAGACCCACTGCATTGCCAGGGAGGAAGGTGTGCAAGGCTTGGCCCTCAAAACATGTATACCATGAATGAGGTGCAAGAGAGCAGACTCTAGAATCAGGCAGACTTGAGTCTGTATCCCAGCTCCATCATTGGCTAATTGTATGAATTTGGGCATTTAACCTCTTTGGACTAGTTTCCTCATCTATAAACCTCATGGGGGTGTGTGTGTACAGATTAAATGAGACAATGTATGTGAAATTATTAGCAAAGTAAATGACACATAGTAAACACTCAGTATTTGTTAGTAAAACATACATATATAAGCAAAAAATATATTAGCAAATATATATATATAATACACCTGTATATATGTGAATACATACATATATACTTTAAAGTATGCATATATAGTATATTGTATATTTCATATGTATATAAAATAGCAAGCACTTATATGTCAGGCACTTGCCCAGAGTCGTATGATTAGTAAGTGACAGAGTAGTTTGCTAACTTAAACAGTCTGGCACTGGTGGTTTAACCATTCCATTATGAATAGCAAAAAGAAAAAAAGAAAAAGAAAAAAAGGAAGAAGAGAAGGAGAAAGAGAAGAGAAAGAGTAAGAGAACAAGAAGGAGGAGGAAAAGGAAGGGAAATAAAAAATAATATAATATTTAATGAAATATTTTAAATTAATGCAAAAAAATCCACAATGAACTAATTATCGAAATTTTAAATGAAGACGTAATTAGAATTGCTAAGTTTTCCTTTTGCCTCGGGTTCCAATATGGCTTGGCATGTCACTGACAGCCATAATTGTGAGAAAGTGTGCTGCTGGCTTTGCTTGTTTTCACTGAGATCTGAGAATCAGTGAGCCCCAGGTGAATGTCCAGAGCTGGCTTGTAGTGGCTAGTGAGAGCCTATTCTATGCAGCTCTTTCCATCTTCATGTTAAGGACATCACCCTGGTAGCTTGATATCAAATATGGTGAGAGTATTTATCAGGGAAATTGGCAAAGGCTACAAATCAGGGCCTTTTTTCTTGTTGTTTTTCCCCCGGAGTGCTGGTTTACCAGCATCTACCTACTACAAGGCTTGTCTACGCTCTTTTAGAAACAAACAAACATTGGTGAGGGCACAGTTTTAGTTAAAGTTAGCTGTACTACAGGGTACAACTGGCATTTGGGGCTGGATAATTTTTTGCATTGTAGGACATTAAGCAGCATACCAGGCTTCCACCCACTAGATGCTGGCAGCATTCCCCTCTTACACCAACGGTGATGACCAAAAGTCTCTAGACATTGCCAAATATCCCAGAGGGTGGAGGAGTGAAATCAGCAAATTGCCTGTTGAGAACCAACAGTGATCAGAAGGAGCAGCCCCAGACTGAAGAAGCCAGAATGCTGTGCAAAACAGTTACTTCCTGCCCTTTCCCAGCAAGAAGAGGCAGCAGCTGTGGCCTGCTGACCTTGGAACGCGCCTACTAGTGATTTCCCAGCTCTTCCACGGAGGTGTGTCACACCCCTCTGGTGCCTGGGGATTGACCTCCTCAGACAGACAAACATTTGGTTAGTGTGAGGGGTCATCCAAATTATGATTACAAACAGATTACCTAGCTTGAGACTTCTGTTTGGTCAAGAAAGAAATCACACACACAAATCTCTAATCACTTTCCAGGAAGAGGCCTCTCTTCAACTGGGGTTGGGAACAACAGCCTCCTCTTGAACTTTAATCTTTTCATGTATTTCTTGAGTCACAGGCCTGGAGGCAGCTCTCAGCCAAGTCCAGAGTCTCTGCACACGCTCCACTGCTACTGTGGGCTCTGGCTAGGGTGTACGTGCTAAGGGTGGTAGCCTGCAATCAAAGGACCTCGCAACCTAGATTTCTGATTTTCTGATCACCAGGATTTGGGATGAAATATAAAGTGAAATAATATTTGGTACAGAATTCAAAGTATTGTTAAAGAATATTTAATTTATTATGCTTTAAAAAGTTTGCAAGCAATTTGTACCCACTCCCTGCTATTTTTCTCTCTCTCTCTCTCTCTCTCTCTCTCTCTCTCTCTCTCTCTCTCTCTCTCTCTCTCTCTCTCTCGCCTTCTTAGTTCCCAACACACAGCTGTTGAGTTGGGCCTAGCTTACTCTCTCCAGCTGTTGTTTGCAGAACTAGAAGCTGGACAACAGAGGGAGAAGAGAGGAGAAGCTGTGCGTCTCTCTCTCTCTCTCTCTCTCGCCTTCTTAGTTCCCAACACACAGCTGTTGAGTTGGGCCTCACTTACTCTCTCCAGCTGTTGTTTGCAGAACTAGAAGCTGGACAACAGAGGGAGAAGAGAGGAGAAGCTGTGCTAAGTGAGAAAGGATAGAGTTAATGTACCCCTTTCTTGGAATCTCAAGGATCCAAGGACTGCATTGGGGGAATCAGGATTGGTCATCCAGGCACCAGAAAACACCTGTCCACCTGCTGTCACCCATGCAAACAGAAATCCAAGCCTTTCTTTAGGTGATCAAGGGAGCTTAACAACTTGCCACTTCAACAAATATCCCTGTGATGACAACCCCCAATTCTTCATCTTCAGTCCTGACCACATTCCTCAGCTCCAGATCTGAATTTCCAGTTTCCTGTTGGCCATGGTGCAGATGCACACCCTGCCAGCCCCTCAAAAGTAACATGATCTACGTGAAGATTCCCCACTCCCAGCTACACCCTGCATTACACCCTGCCTTGCTCGTGCTACTTCCTAGTGTGGAGTCTCCTTCACTCCTTTCTCTGACAATTGACATTGAGTCCTGGATCAAACATTTCCTCTTCCCCCTGGAAAACCAGTTTCCTCTCCATTCCCATGATACTTTGTAATATATATTTACACACACACACACACACACACACACATATGCTTTATTCTTCAGAGTAGTTTATATTTCATGTATATATTTTATGCCCTAGCCAGTCCTCCCACCCTTATTCTGTGTATTAGAAACTGAGGCACAATACCTGCAATTACTGGTTAGTTGCTCAGGAAATACTTACTGAATGAAAATCAATTCCTAGAAAGGACAGGACAACTCAGCAGGTGAGACCAGGGTAAGAGCAACTTCAGAGGCAGCACTGACAGGGGGTTGTACTGAAAGTGTAATAGGTAATAGTGGGGGTGGGGAGTGGGCAAGACAAGAGCAGAAGCACCCCTCACTTTGGCATTGAGGAAAAGGAAGGAGGTCCAGCCCACACCAAATCTCCAGTTCCCCCTGGGATCCAGAACCTTCCTCTACGGAAAGAACAGTGACTAAGTCCCCATGGCTATGCTGTGACAGAGAACAAACTGAACACTGCCTCAGGGTTAAGAGTTAAGAAAACACCCACCATCCCCGTGCCAGGCACATACCATGAGCCTCTCCCCAAAGAGTCCCTTAAACGTGGTAACTCAATACTAAATCTCCACCTGGTGCTGATCATATATTTAAACTGTGGTTCTTTTACTTGAAATGATCTTAAAAGCCTCAGAGGATTGTCAATGAGAGTAATTACAAGGAAAGCACACCTCTTAAGCCAAAAAAAATTTCTTCGAAAACTTTAAAAACTATCGGCACCGTTGAAGTGACTAGAAAAGCTAAAAAGGTGGACAGGACAACCAATCATTGTTTTTTAAAACTCATATTCAAATCTTATTTGTTGAGCACCAACCCTGCTCACATAAGTCACCGGATCTAATTGTCACCTATCACACAGGGTAGGTGGAGTTATCTCCATGTTGGAAAGGAGAAAACTGTGGTTCAGGAGCACTCGTGTGAGTTTACTCTCTTAACTAGCTTATAAGCTTTTGAGGAGAGCTCATGTATAGTTGACCCTCTAGTGTCTTCAGCAGTGCCAAAGAAAAACAAATGACTTCAACAAATACTTGCTGAGCCTTCAAATTAACATTTCCTACCTTTTTATGGAAGACACACCTTTGGTAATTTTTCTCCTTCCAATAATAAACCAAAAGTCACCTTCTCGGGCCTCAGTACCACCACCTGGCAGCCAGGACAGTGAGTCCCCCCAGACTTCCACCCACAGGGAGCATAGTAAACCAAGGGCCCCAGCAGCTGCGATCCGAGCTCCGCAGGGCCAGGCTACGCCTCTCATGGGCTGCTCCCAGCCAGTGAGTGAGTGTGGCTGTGACACTGCCAGAGAGCTGTGCCTGGGAGACAGGGGAGCTCCTTGACGCCTTGCTGAACTTTCCACAGACTACACAGGGATGTAGAGGATGCTCCCCACAACCTTCCTTTCTTCCCTTCCTCACTCCAGGATCAGACTTGCAGCACAGTCTGGTGACTCTCCCAGCTCCCTCTACCTCCGTCGCCATTCCTTCTCATAGGTCTTCCCCCTAATAAAATCCCGGCACATTTAATCCTGTCTTGATGTCTGCTTCCTGGAGGACTGGGGACTACCATACCCCAGTTCTTGCTTTAATAAATAATTGGTAATCTTCATTCACTCAAGAGTATTTAGCAAACACCTATTACTTGCTGGGAATACAGCGGTGAAAAACAAAAGCATTACTGATGCCCTCAAGTAGCTGGTGGAGGCTGCTGGATTAATTAAATAATTACAA